>NC_058408.1:154586746-154653705 GCF_002201575.2 Neomonachus schauinslandi
CTTTAGCCTCCATGTATTTGAGTTCTTTCCGACTTTCCTCTTGTGATAGAGTTCTAGTTTCAAAGCACTGTGGTCTGAAAATAGGCAGGGAATGATCCCAGTCTTTTGGTACCGGTTGAGACCTGATTTGTGACCTAGGATGTGATCTATTCTGGAGAATGTTCCAAGGGCACTAGAGAAGAATGTGTATTCCGTTGCTTTGGGATAGAATGTTCTGAATATGTCTGTGAAGTCCATTTGGTCCAGTGTGTCATTTAAAGTCTATTTCCTTGTTGATCTTTTGCTTAGATGATCTGTCCATTTCAGTGAGGGGGGTGTTAAAGTCCCCCACTATTATTGTATTGTTGTCAATGTGTTTCTTTGCTTTTGTTATTAATTGCCTTATGTAATTGGCTGCTCCCATGTTAGGGGCATAGACATTTACAATTGTTAGATCTTCTTGTTGGATAGACCCTTTAAGTAGGATATAGTGTCCTTCCTCATCTCTTATTACAGTCTTTGGTTTAAAATCTAATTTGTCTGGGCGCCTGGGTGGCTCAGTTGGTTAAGCAACTGCCTTTGGCTCAGGTCATGATCCTGGAGTCCCGGGATCGAGTCCCGCATCGGGCTCCCTGCTCAGCAGGGGGTCTGCTTCTCCCTCTGCCCTCTTCCTTCTCGTGCTCTCTGTCTCTCATTCTCTCTCTCTCAAATAAATAAATAAAATCTTAAAAAAAAATAAAATCTAATTTGTCTGATATAAGGATTGCCACCCCAGCTTTCTTTTGGTGTCCATTAGCATGGTAAATGGTTTTCCACCCCCTCACTTTCAATCTGGGGGTGTCTTTGGTTCTAAAATGAGTCTCTTGCAGACAGCATATCGATGGGTCTTCTTTTTTAATCCAATCTGATAGCCTGTGTCTTTTGATTGGGGCATTTAGCCCATTTACATTCAGGGTAACTATTGAAAGATACGAATTTAGTGCCATTGTATTGCCTGTAAGGTGACTGTTACTGTATATTGTCTGTGTTCCTTTCTGGTCTATGTTGCTTTTAGGCTCTGTCTTTGCTTAGAGGACCCCTTTCAATATTTCTTGTAGGGCTGGTTTCGTGTTTGCAAATTCCTTTAGTTTTTGTTTGTCCTGGAAGCTGTTTATCTCTCCTTCTATTTTCAATGACAGCCTAGCTGGATATAGTATTCTTGGCTGCATATTTTTCTCATTTAGTGCTCTGAATGTATCCTGCCAGTCCTTTCCGGCCTGCCAGGTCTCTGTGGATAGGTCTGTTGCCAATCTAATGTTTCTACCATTGGAGGTTACATATCTCTTCTCCTGAGCTGCTTTCAGGATTTTCTCTTTGTCTCTGAGACTCGTAAGTTTTACTATTAGATGTCGGGGTGTTGACCTATTTTTATTGATTTTGAGAGGGGTTCTCTGTGCCTCCTGGATTTTGATGCCTATTTCCTTCCCCAAATTAGGGAAGTTCTTTGCTATAATTTGCTCTAATATACCTTCTGCCCCCCTCTCTCTTTCTTCTTCTTCTGGGATCCCAATTATTCTAATGTTGTTTCGTTTTATGGTATCCTTATCTCTCGAATTCTGCCCTCATGATCCAGTAGTTGTTTATCTCTCTTTTTCTCAGCTTCTTTATTTTCCATCATTTGATCTTCTATATCACTGATTCTCTCTTCTGCCTCATTTATCCTAGCAGTTAGCGTCCCCATATTTGGTTGCACCTCATGAATAGCCTTTCTGATTTCGACTTGCTTAGATTTTAGTTCTTTTATTTCTCCAGAAAGGGTTTCTCTAATAAGTTCCATGCTTTTTTGAAGCCCAGCTAGTATCTTTAAAGTGATGATTCTGAACTCTAGATCCGACATCGTACTAATGTCTGTATTGAGTAGGTCCCTGGCAGCCGGTACTACCTCTTGTTCTTTTTGTTGAGGTGATTTTTTTCCGTCTTGTCATTGTGTCCAGAGGAGAATAGATTAATGAGAGAACAAAATGCCAACAGGGTAACAATGTCCCCAGAAAATATACTCTAAACAAATCAGAAAAGACCTGAAGCAGGGGGAAAAGAAAGGGAAAGAAAGAAAAAAGAAAAAGAAAAAGATAAAGATAAAAACAAACAAAAACAGAACAAAACAAAACAAAAAAAGATTATGATCAAATATGATCAGGCTGGTACATAGATTAGTGCCACACACTAGATTTTGGGTGTATTTTGGTCTGTTAGAAGAAAGTGCCTCCCAAAATTTTAAAGAAAGAAAAACATATATGTACAAAAATAAGGGTTGATATGATGAAGGGATGGAATATGACTGTAAAGATGAAAATTATAAAAAATTTTATAAAAGGAATTGATAACAAGTTGTTTGAAAAAAGAAAGAAGAGGATTAAAAAAAAGAAAGAAAAAAAAGGGAGTGAAAATGATCAGGCAGGGCATAGAAAAAACCATACACTAGAGATTTAGGGTATATTTTGATCTGTTAGAAGAAACTATCTCAAAATTTTAAAGAGAGAACAACTTATATATATATGCCAAAAATAAGGGTAACTACTATGAAGGGATAGAATATGACTCTAAAAATGTAAAATAAAAATGTTTTTTTAAAAAAGGGATTGATAAGCTGTTGGTTGAAAAAGGGAAAAAGAAAAATTCAAAAAAAAAAAAAGTTAAAAAAAAATCAACTTTGAAAGACTACAGAATCATGGTAAAAAAGCCATGGATTCTATGTGCAGTATTCCCCTAGCGCTGGAGTTCTGCCGTTCTCATTGATCGGTAGACTTGGTCTTGGCTGGCTGTTCTTGCTGATCTTCTGGGGGAGGGGCCTGTTGCCGTGGTTCCCAAATGTCTTTGCCGGAGGCGGAATTGCCCCGCCCTTGCCCCCTCCCGGCTAAGTAATCTGCTCGGGTTTGCTCTCCGGAGCTTTTGTTCCCCGCCAGCTTTCCGTACAGCTTTGGAGGCGGAGAGTGAAAATGGCGGCCTCCCAATCTCCGCCCCGGAGGAGCCGAGAACTCGGGCCCCACTCCTCAGTGAGCCCCCAGAGAAAAGCCGTCAGTCACTCCCGTCTCCCCGGTCTCTGGCCACACTCCGTGCTCACCTGGCCTGTGACCGAGCGTCTCTATCTCTGGCACCCGACCGGTGTGGAGTCTCCAAACCCAGCAGATCCCTGTGGTGCGCTCCCGCGCCTCTCCTCCCGGGGGAAGAAGGTGAGTCTCCCCGGATCTGCCGCTTGTTGGGTCCCTGCTGGAGGAACAGTGGCCCAACTGCCGCGATCACGGTTTATGGCAACCCCGAGCTGAGAGCCCGCGCCTGGGCTCCGCCTCTGCAGCCGGGTCCCGCTCTGATACCTGGGAGCTCTGCCGTACTCAGGCACCCCCGGTCTTTCTGTGACCCCGAGGGTCCTGACACCACACTCTCCCGCGAGGGTTCCACCCCCTGCTCAGCCACCGGAGTGACGTCCCTCAGCGGAGCCGACTTCTAAAAGTTCCGATTTTGTGCTCGTCAGCTCTATCACTTGCCAGAAGCGGCCGACGGAGGCCCCTCCCCCGCCGCCTATCCTCCCGAAAATCGCCTCGGATTCACTTCTCTGCCCATCCTACCTTCCAGAAAGTGGTCGCTTTTCTGTTCAGAGAGTTGTTGCTCTTCTTTTCTTTGATCTCCTGTTGAGTTTGTAGGTGTTCAGAATGGTTTGAACCCTATCCAGCTGAATTCCTGGGACCAGACAAAATCCAGGTCTCCTACTCCTCCACCATCTTCCTCCGCCCCCCCCCCCCATTTTTAACATCTTGAGGAACCTCCATACTGTTTTCCAGAGTGGCTGCACCAACTTGCATTCCTACCAACAGTGTAAGAGGGGTCCCCTTTCTCCATATCCTTGCCAACATTTGTTGTTTCCTGTTTTGTTAATTTTGGCCATTCTTACTAGTGTGAGGTGGTATCTCATTGTGGTTTTGATTTGTATTTCCCTGATGGCTAGTGATGTAGAGCATTTTCTCATGTGTCTGTTAGGCATTTGTATGTCTTCTTTGAAGGAGGGTCTGTTCATGTCTTCTGCCCATTTTTTGACTGGATGTTTTCTTGTTATTGAGTTTTAAGTGTTCTCTAAATATTTTGGATACGAGTCGTTTATCTGATATTTGTCTTTTGCAGAATTTTTAATTTTAATGAAGTCCAACTTACTGACTTTTTCTCTCATGGATTGTGTTTTTGGTGTGGTACCTAAAAAAGTTATCACCAAACCCAAGGCCACCTTAATTTTCTCTTATATTACCTTCTGGAAGTTCTATAGTTTTGCATTTTACATTGAGTTCTAGGATCTATTTTGAATTAATTTTTTGGGTGAAAGGTGTAAGGTCACTATCTACATTTTTTTTGGCATGTGGACATCCAGTTGTTCCAGCACCATTTGTTGAAAAAGACTTCCTTTCAATTTAAGAAACAAAACAGATGAACATCTGGGAAGGGAAGGAAAAATAAGATGAAATCAGAGAGGGAGGTAAAGCAGAAGAGACTCTTAATCATAGGAAATAAACTGAGAGCTGCTGGAGGGAGGTGGGGGGGATGGAGTAACTGGGTGGTGGGCATTAAGAAGGGCACCTGATGGAATGAGTACTGGGTGTTATAGGCAACTGATGAATCACTAAATCCTACCCCTGAGGGTGCCTGGGGAGCTCAGTCGATTAAGCGTCTGCTTTCGGCTCAGGTCATGATCCCAGGGTCCTGGGATAGAGCCCTGCATGGGGCTCCCTGCTCAGCAGGGAGCCCGCTTCTCCCTCTCCCTCTGCCCGCCACTCTACTTGTGCTCTCTCTCTATCTCTCTGTCAAATAAATAAATAAAATCTTAAAAAAAAATTCCACCCTTGAAATGAATAATACACTATATGTTATTTAAATTGAATTTAAATTAAAAAAAAAAAGAAAAAGACTGTCTTTTCTCCATTGTATAGCCTTTACTTCTTTGTCATTGATTAGTTGACTGCACTTTCATGGGTTTGTTCTGTTTCACTGGTCAATTTGTCTATTCTCTCACTAGTACTGTGATGGCTTGGTTACTGTAACTTTACAGTAAGTCTTGATGTCAAGTAGTGTCAGTCTTCTGACTTTGTTCTTTTAGTATTGTGATGGCTAAATTTTAGAATCATTGCAAGTTAACTTGCTGGAATTTTGATTGGGATTACATTGAATTTATGAATAAAATCGGGATGAATTGACATCTTAACAATATTAAGTCTTCCTATGCACCAGCATGGAACATCTTTCCATTTATTTAGATTTTCTTTAATTTCTTTCTTTGGAGTTTTATAATTTTTTCTCAGGTAGAACTTACATGTATTTTGTTAGATTTATACCTAAGTATTTAATTTTTGCCAATGTAAATGCTTTGTGTTTTAAATTTCAAATTCTATTTGCTTATTGCTGAGATATGGGTAATATATAAAAGCAACTGTCTTGTATATTGAACTTGTATTTTGCAAACTGTTGTAACTACTTATTAGTTACAGGAGTTTTTTTGTCTTTTTTTTGGGGGGGATTTTCTACATAGACAATCATGTCATCTGAGAACAGATTTTTTTCCTTCCCTCTTAATCTGTCTTAATTCTTAATTCTTGTCTTATTACATTAGCTTAGTCTTTCAGTATGATGTTGAAGGTAAGTAGCAAGATGGGACATCCTTGCCTTTTCTGCAATCTCAGGACGGAAAGCATCTAGTTTCTTATCATTAAGCATGACATTAGCTGTAGGTTTTTTGTAGATGTTCTTTATCAAGCTGAGGAAGTTTCCCTCCATTCCTAGTTTGCTGAGTTTTCATCATGAATGGATATTGGATTTTCTCAAATGATTTTTTCCATATCTTTTGATATGATCATGTGATTTTTCTTCTTTAGCCCTTAGCTGTGATGGATTACATTAATTAATTTTCAGAGGCCCCATCTTGTATACCTGGAACAAATCCCACCTGATTGTAGTGTATAATTTTTTTTAAAAGAAATTGTTGGATTTGATTTGTTAATATTTTTTTGAGGATTTATATATATATGTTCATGAGAGATTTTGATTTATAGTTTTTCTTTCCTGTAATGTCTTTGTCTGATTTTGGTATTAGGGTAATGCTGGCTGTATAGAATGAGTTAGGAAGGATTCCCTCTGCTTCTAGTTTCTGTAAGAGCTTGTAGAAAACTGGTATCATTTCCTTCTTAAGCATTTGATAGAACTTAACAGTGAAACCATCTGGGTCTGGGGCTTTTTCTTCTTGAAGGTTATTAATTATTGGTTCAATTTCTTTAATAGATATATGAGCTTTTTTTAAGGGGAAAAATAACCTTATATGCTAATTGTAAGTGTGGTTAAAAAATAACCACACTAATGGTTTAGTGTATATTTAGATTGTTTGAAATGCTTTTCTAAGTATAGCCTCACTCTTATAAAAATATAATCACAGGACATCAAAGTTTGCCACCTAAATTTCCATTTAATATATGAATATATATTTTCATACCAACAAATAATAGTTCTAAGTCTTAATTTTTTTTTGTAGGTTTATGCACTGTTGTTTCTTTTTCTTTTTTTAAATTTAATTTTATTATGTTATGTTAGTCACCATACAATACATCACCAGTTTTCGATGCAGTGATCCACGATTCATTTTTTTGGTACAACATCCAGTGCTCCATGCAGTATGTGCCCTCTTTAATACCCATCACTGGGCTAACCCATCACCCCACCCCCCATCCCTCTAAAACATTCAGTTTGTTTCTCAGAGTCCACAGTCTCTCATGGTTCATCTCTCCTTCCGATTTCCCCCTCTTCATTTTTCCCTTCCTTCTCCTAATGTCCTCCATGCTATTCCTTATGTTCCACAAATAAGTGAAACCATACAATAATTGTCTAAGACTTAATTTTTAATTAGCAGTTATCATTCCAGTAAATGGATATACCATAATTTCTTTATTTTTTAAAAATTTTTTAAATTTACTTTTTATTAAAAAATTTTTTTCAACTGGGTTATTTCATTTATCCATTTGCATTTAAGATTCATCCCTGTCTTTTTGTGGCTTCATTTGCTATTACTTCCTACTAATTGGCATTTAATGGATCTCAGTGTTCTTCCTTTATAGACAATACTGCAAAGAATGTGCCTGAACGAACGTCTTTGGGCTCCTGCTTGATTCTTTGACAAATTACAGCCAAGTTGCATCAAAAGGCTGTGCCAGTTTATACCCCACAGTGTGAGAAGGCCTGTTTCCTATGCTGTGCTATTGATCTGGTGAATGTGAGCAACAGTAATTCCTTACATGTGGTCTGGTCATTACATTTTATAGATAATTTCATCCCATTTCATGCCCACAGCTTCCCTGAAAAGTAGACCAGGTAAGTTTATCATCTTGTTTTATGCACCGGGTAAGACCAGGCAGAGGTCAGCACAGCCAGCCAGTCTGCAAAGTTGTACCCAGACTTTCACCCTGAGGCTTCATCACCTAACTTACTATCCCTCCTTCCTCTAGAAAACAAACAAACTTAGTTAAAGTTCAAACAATCAAAAGCACAGGGGAAAGTGAAACCTTCCCCTTAGTGCTTCCCCTGGTCCTCAGCCTCTTTCCTGATGCACCACTGTTTGCAGCTCTACCGAGCTCAGGGGAGAATCTCCTCCTCTGATCTGCCATTCTTGGATGCCCACTGAGCCCACACAGCTGAGGGCTTTTCTGGTGAGCTGTCATGTTGCCCAAGGCCTGGGTCCCCTTAATTCTGTCTCTCATCTCTCCACCCCCTGAAAAGTCCCCCAGAGATGGACAAGCCCTTGGGAGTAGGGAGGCCATCCAGGTCCTGTCTGGTGCATGAATCCCTGCATGCACACGTACACACCTTGGCTGTTCTTACTATGCCTCTGAGGTCTGGTTATAGTGCAGGGTTTATCTTTTGACCTGACTGTATCCTCAAGTGTTACCATCGACCCTAGTGGTTTTTCAGCTTCTTTCTGTTCACTGATGGTTCCCAACACCTCACATTCTTTCCTTCTTTTGGAATCACTTATCCAACTACCTGGTGGTCCAGTTGGATTTCAGATTCAACAGGTCAAAAATGAAACTCTCTTCTCTCAAATTGGCTTATTCTCCTGTATTTCCAATCCTCATAGCAGCAACCATGGAACATGGTAGTCTCCATTATCCCATAAAATGTTTTGATGACTTGCTGTGTTCTAGGTGCTGACTGGGCCCGGGGGAGACACCAGAAACACATTAGGCCAGACTCTTGCCTTATGGAGAGTCAGGTTTGCAGGCCATTAGGACAGACTGTGGAAGTAACCAAGACTGACAAGGCTAAAGTGCCATGGGGACTCCAACCTCAGCTGGGGGCATTAGGGAGTGTGACACTCAAGCTGAGGCTGGAAGGAGGAGCACAAAAGACCAGTAGGTGCTGAGAGCTGTCCTAACAACCTTCACACATGGCTGTGCCCTCCTTCACCACAAATAGGGGGCAGGCACCATTGCAGTCCCATGTTACAGATAAGATCACAGCACAGAGAGACCGAATGACACTGGGGACTGGCCAGCAGGATCTGAATGTGGGCAGAACTCACAGCTCCACCTGGAAGCTTCCTGTGTTTGGAGGGAGAAGTGAGTGAAGTCCAAAGAAAACTGAATTTTAGAAATTGCTCTGATCTTGGTCTGGGGGCAGACTGGGACTCCAGCATCATCAGGGGGACATGATGGGATGGTGGCAATGTGAGACTGGGGACAAGCATTTGGGAGAAATCTGAGGGGTGGGGACATGCTAGATGTGGAGCGAGGAGGTGAGGAGTCCAGATGGCTCTTGGGTCACTGGCTGGGTACTGGTGGGTGCCTCCAAATGTTCTGAAAACCTATCCTCTCTCATCACCTTGGCCATACCACTATGCACACACACAGACAGGGGTGTGGCTATTCTGAGACATGGCTCCTCTCTGTAGCCTGTGTTTTCTCATTGATCTGTGTTCTTGATGTGCTGCTCCCACTCTCAGGGACACCCTTTTCTCTTGTGCTGATTCAATGTTCCTGTTTAAGCCTCAGCTCTTGGGTGGCTTTCCTCATCCTGTGCTCCCAGGGGCCCCATGTTCATTGTCTGGGCACCCAAGGCAGACCCCAAGCCTCAGGGTCAGCTGCCCCTCACCCACATCAGGGTTACTCATGCTCATGGCTTGCCACTTGCCTCTGGGATACTCTAAAGTTTGACCTGTGGCTGCAGAACTCTACTGGCTTTTGAGGAACTCCCTACCCAAGTGCAACTTGGTGACCCAGGTCTTGAGCTGGACTCCTTGCCTTGTGGACTTGGCTATGTCTGGATTTGGTTTCTGTTTGAATCATCTGGTCAGGATGGCCATCTATGAGCCTGTGCTTAAGGCCCACTCTCCCCTAAGCCGTTTGGGTGACTCCTGACTCCATCCCAAGCCATGTTTTCCTGGGAAAAGGATGTCACAGTGTTTATCTGTCAGTGTTGATTTCTCTTACACTGTGAGCTCCTTGAGGGCAGAGGCTCGTGGCTCTTATCTGCTCATCCACCAGCCCAGTTGCTCACCTATCACCCATCCATCTATCTGCCACCCATCCATCCATTCATCCACCCACTCATCCATCCAGCTGTCTATCCACCATCCATCCACCCATCTATTCATCCATCTGTCCATCCACCCATGCTCTCCTCTTCTTCCATTTTTTGACTCCTTACCCTTCCCCCCCTCCTTTCCTCTCCCACAGGGGAAGGAGTGTTTCCAGGGTGTTTGAGAAACAGCTGTGGAGCCTATGTGTCTGGAGTGAGGTGATAGAAAGGTAGAGTAAGAGAAGATGATGTCAGAGTGGAGGAGAGCCAGGTTATATAGAACCTTGTAGGTCCTGATGAGGACCTTAACTGGGCTCTGAATGGGATGGGAATTTTTAGGGATTGTGAGTGGAGGAATGACGAGATCTACCTCACATTTGACAGGACCCCTCGGCAGCTGTGTTGAGGAGACACTGTAGTGTGGAAACAGGGAGTCCAGTTGGGAGGCCATTGCAATAATCCAAGTGAGAGGTGGTGGTGATGGCAGCAGGGAGGGAGAAGCCAGTGGGGTCTAGATATATTCTCAGAGTAGATCCAATAGGACTGTTGGTGGGATGTGAGGGAAAAAGAAGGGCCAAGAATGACTCAGGGTTTTGGCCTGAGCAACTAGAAGATGGACTCCATTAATAGAGATGGAGAAAGCTGTGGATAGAGAAAGTTTTGGAGGGAATTTCAAGGGTTCTACTTTGGACACATTAGGTCTGTGAGGTGAGGAGACATCTGAGTGGAGATGGTCAGTGAGCAGCTAGACACAGGTCTGGACTTTCAGGGAGAGCCTGGGTGGTGACACTTATTTGAGAATGTTGCAGTGGAAGTCACAAGACTGGTTAAGACCCCAAAGGAAGAGCTAGAGAGAGAAAAGAGAAGTTGGATGATGTGCCTGAGCCCACTGATGCTAAGAGATCAAGAATGTGATGGCAACAGCACAGGATACTGGGAAGGTCAGGAGCCAGGGAGGCAGAGAGCCAGGTGCCACGGATGGAGCCTTCCCATCCTCAGCTGGCTTAACCATGGGGGAGGCCACATGACTGTGACAGAATAGTTTTGATGAGATGGTGGAGGCAGAGGCTTGGAAGAAGGTGAGCAGAGAGAACACACTGATACCCCATCAAGGAGCCAGGAAATAGCGTGAACCTACAGGGATAGTGTCACTTTTGATGGCAATGCCTAGTAATGAGGGCAAACTCGGTGTTGTGGGAATAAGAGAAGATAAATGCTAGAGTGACCTCATATCAGGTGAGAATGGCCATCAATTGAGGTGCTGTGTGGGGCATCCTGGATCACACCAATCCTAGGTTAAAGGTTAGATATTTGATCCTATTGGACTATTTCAGTAATTCCTTGAAGACCAGGGGGAAATGTGGTGGCCTGTCTACCCCAGATCTGCAGACATGGGATTCCTGTGCTCACTCTCAGAGGGGACTTGGAACAAACAGCTTGGCTGGAACTGGAGCTTGGAGCTTGGCCACAGCTTCCTTCCTGGGTAGGTGCTGGCCAGGAGGCACCTGCTGGGCCAGGAGGCACCTGCTGAGGAGGCACCTGCTGGGCCAGGAGGCACCTGCTGAGGAGGCACCGGCTAGGCCAAGAGATGCCAGTCCTCACTGGCAACAAGGGTCCTGGACACACCTGAGTCTCTGCCCATACTGATTTTCCTGTCCTGGATCCTCAGCCTTCCTGATGGACATGTGTTGCCAAGTGTCCTGACGGGCATCTTCAGCAGCATGGCAGTGGTTTTCCACCTGCAAGGAGCTGAGATTTGGTGACAGCTCTGCCCCTCCTGGGCTAGTCTCCAACACAGCTCAGCTCATGCAGCTGAACTGAGCCATCTGCCCAGCCTCTGCCCCTTCCCTGACCTGCTTCACCCTTGAGCCCTGTTACCGAGGAAAAGTTTGTGTTCTTCAGGCAACTGGGGAATCATTCATAAACCTCTTGGTACCCAATCAAACTGATAGTTTACAAAGATTCCAGCCAACTTTGATGGGAGAACTTTTAAGAGCTGGGAGACCAAAGTGCTCTCTTCCCAAGGGCATCATTAATAGGAAGTCAGGCAGGGGTGTGGGAGGCTGAGCAGCCACCTGGGGGAGGTGCCTTGCCAGGCCCCTGTTGATGAGAAGGTTGGGTGGTTCTGGCTCATTAAGCACAGGGATAGCAGGACCAGAGACTCCAGGGCATCATGATGAGGGTGATGAAGTCTATCGTAGTTACTAACCACACTAAATTCACTCAGAGGAGTGTCAATTAATTTCAGTGAGCAATTATGTAACCTGCTTCACACCCTCCTGAGAGCTGGGGTGGCTGCAGCATGGGAGACAGAGCCAGGGGGTAGGGCAGGGGGAGGAAAGAGTTGAACTGGAATCTCCTGATGAGGTTTCCACCTTCTGAAACTGGACTGGGGACGGGGGCCATGGGAGATGAGGTGTGTTGACTGCTTCCCGGCCTCAGCAGATGTTGTATTCCCTGGTCTCCATGGAATTTTCCTGCAAGGAGCCTGCCTACCCCACACAGCTCTGACAGGGTCTGTGGGCTGCACCAGAGCATCACACGATGTGACTGTGACACGTAAACACCAATGTGCCGCAGATCACACCAGGTGGCCTGCACTTCCTCCACCTGTAGCCAGAACACAGTCCAGCCATGCAAACGGCTGCTGGACCTCTCATTCTGTAGCGAATTTGTCTTCAACCATTTCTGTATGCTCTCACTATCTCGATTTCAAAGGGATTAGATTTTTCTTGGTGTGTCAACTTTTTTTGATTTTTAGTAGGCTGTATATTATAAGCAAGTATGTGACAACACAAAAACTTGACAGTCCTTGTGTTTGTTTATTTTTTATATTGAGATATAATTGACATATAACATTATATTAGTTTGACATCTGTCACCACACATAGTTACAACTTTTTCCCTTATTTTATTAGAACTTTTAAGATCTACTCTCTTAGCAATTTTCTATTTATTTATTTATTTATTTTTATGTTCAGTTAGCCAACATATAGTAATTTTCAAATATAAAACATAGTATTATTAACAGCTCCATGCTGTGCATTACATCCAAACTTCTTGTTGAATTATACAATACATATAGAAAAGTTCCCAAATCTTAAGTGTATGGTTTGATGAATTTTTATAAACTGCACACACCCATGAAACCAATACCCAGTCAAGAACCAGACGTGCTAGAACGCCAACACTCCCTTCCTTCATAGCTCCCAAAGGTAACCATGGTCTTAACCACTTACTGCCACAGATTGGTTTTGCCTGGTTTTTGTATTTATATAAGTGGAATCACACAGAATGTGCTCTTGTGTGTTTGGTGTTTTCACTCAAGATTCTCTCATGATGTCATATGTAGCTGCAATTCATTAATTCTCATTGCATGAATAGATCACGATTCATCCACTCAGCTGTTGGTGGACATTTGGGTTGGTTCTATCTTTTGGTTATAAGTCATGATGTTCTGATAATTCTTATACAGTCTTTTGGGGAGAATATGCATGCATTTCTGTTGGGTATAAATCCAAGAGTGGAATTGCTGGGTCATAGGTCTGTGTCTGTTCAATTTTAGCAGTTAACAGTCTTTCTTTCTTTTTTTAGATATTTATTTATTTATTTATTTATTTTAGAAAGAGAGAGAGCACATGTACAAGCATGAGTCAGGGGAGGAGCACAGGGAGAGGGAGAGAGAGTATCTCGAGCAGACTCTGTGCTGAGCGCAGAGCCCAACATGGGGATCGATCTCATGACCCTGAGATCATGACTTGAGCTGAAATCAAGAGTTGGGTGCTTAACTGACTGAGCCACCCATGCGCCCCAGCAACAGTCTTTCTGGATGATTGCCGCACTGTCCAGTTCCCTCAGGAGTGTAGGAGTGCTCTCCATCCTTGTCAGCACTTAGTATTGTCTGTCTTCATTTTAGCCATCCTGGAAGGTGTATCACATTGTGGTTTCAATTTACATTTCCTGGTGACTAGGAAGTTGGGCATTTCTTCATGCTTGTTTGCCATTGGGGTATGAGTCAGATCTCTCTTGATCTTGGATTTGAGAGAGCAGACTAAGGCTTCAGTGGGAACCTGTTTATCCCCACTGGACCACAGGACTGCATTCAGACGGTTCTGCCAAAACTCAGTCATGCACCCCACTGTGTTGCCTTGGAGATGGTGGATCAGGCCAACATCTCTGTCCCCAACACATCCCCCAAAGTCTTTCTGTTTGAAATGCATGTGGTTGGTTAACAAGTTCCTCTTAAATCTGAGGAAATGTTGGATGGGGCCACAGAGTTGCTGTGAGCTTTGTTGTGCCAGACGCTGGGCATCATTCCTCACTTTTTATGTGACATTTATGAGGCAGCACAGCCTTGGTCAGGAGCTGGGGTGGGTCTTGCCCTCCCCCCAGTGGCTCTGTGACCCTGTGCTCCATCTATCATCTGTCAGTGGCTCTGTCATCATGCCCCATCTGCACAATGGGAGTGACCACCATGCTTGCCCTGCAGCACTGTGGGGACTGGGTGCCACCTCATTTGTCCTACAGGCAGGACAAAGTGGGGATAGAATTCCTTTTTTGTTTAAGAGACTCATGGTCACATGGTGAGCACACTGCGGACCCATGACCTTGAGCCCCTGTCCACCTTCTTCCCTCCACTTGAATGAAATGACTCAGCCTGGCAGCTGTGAAGGGAAGGGGCCACCATGACAGGTGGGCCAGGAGGGCTGTCTGTGGGAAGCTCATGGGTGGACCAACTGTTCAGCTGTTTGTGCTCCTGGGGATGCTGTCCACAGTGATTTCTATTCTGAGGACCACTGAGCATCTCTGAGTACAATTCTTTAAGAAAATATTCCTTTTGGCATAAAGCATCCTTTATGATTATTACATTGGTCATTGTGATCACTATCATTACTAATTCATTCCTGCTGATGTGAACGGAATGTCTGTATGTGGTTGTGTGCAGTATGCCTACACTCAGTGAGTGGATGGTGAGCCCTGGGCTGGTGGGTTGTCGATGTGACTGGGACCCCAGGCCACCCGTGTGCCAGCTATCTGGGTCCTGACAGACAGGGGGGCAACCTGGCTTGTCCCCTGTTGCTTTGATGTCGGCTTCCATACTGTCCATATGACATGTCAGTCACTTAGTCCTGCAGTGGCCCTGCACAGTGAGCCACCTCAGATCTCCACAGCTTACTTTGGAAAACAGCACAGCAGTATCTTATAAAGTCACCACTTTATACACTTGCCATGTGACCCAGCAAGTCCACTGCTAGGTGTTGACCCAGGAGAAATGGAACTGCATGTCCACACAGAGACATTTATGAGTCTGTTTATAGCAGCATTGTTCATAATAGTCCCAAACTGAATGTGACCCAAGGTCTATCACATGGAGGATATTCACATTATGGGATATCACCGAGTAATAGGCAGAAACAAGATATTAACACACACATGATGGAACTCAAACACATCATGTGAAGTGAAAGAAGCACACAGGACTGCATGCCTCACTTATGTGATATTCCAGGAGAGACAAATCTGAGTGATGAGGGAACTGTTTAGCAGGAGGAAACTGGTCTGTATTTTGGTGGTATTGATGGTTACACTATTTCATGCAGTTACCACAATGCATCAGGCTCTACACTTTACATAAGTGAATTGCAAAATAACACCTGAATAAAAGCCTCAGTGGCTTAAAATTGCATTTCATACGATCAAACAAAAGGCCTCTCTTAGCCCTCATGAGGCTATGGATGCAGTGTTCCTGGCTTGGCTGCGCTCACTGAGGCGTTTGTGCATAGCTGTGGGCTGGCTAGGCTCTCGCACAGGCTTGGGGGATGGCCTTGCTCTCTGCTGGTCCTGAAGACATTTGTGACCCAGAATTTTGTAGGGCTGGATGATGGCAGGTGGCTGTTAAGAGGACTTTTATCTTTCTTTTTGTTACCATGTGCATCACATTAACTGATGTTTGTATTTTGATCCATTCCTCCACCATGGTGTATGAACTGTTAAATGTGCTACTGAGTTTGGTCTGATAGTATTTTGTTGAGGATTTTTGCATCTATGTTCATTAGGGACATTGGCCTGTGGTTTTCTTTTCTTATAGTGTGTTTGTCTGGCATAAGTATCAGGGTAATCCTAAAATTTATGGAACCACAGAAGACTCTGAATAGCTAAAGCAATCTTGAGAAAGAAGAATAAGGTTGGAGGCATCACACATCCTGACTTCAAAATATATTACAAAGCTATAGTAATTAAAACAGTGTGGTCCTGGCCAAGCGCAGACATATAGACCAAGAGAACAAAACAGAGAATGTAGAAACAAACTCATCCATACACAGGCAACTGAGTTGATCTTCAGTAAGGTGTCAGGAACACACCTGGGGAAGGACAGCCTCTGCAGCAAATGGTTTTGGAAAACAAGATCCACATGCAAAAGATTGAAATTGGACCCCTGTCTTACAGCATACGTGTACATAAGCTCAAAATGGATTAAAGATTTAAACACAGGACTTGAAACTGTAAAACTCCTAAAAGTGAACACAGGGGAGAAGCTTCATGACATTGGTCTTGGCATTGATTTTGTGGACACAACACCACCAAAAGCACAGGCTTTCGGTGGGAAGCTCATGGGTGGACCAACTGTTCAGCTGTTTGTGCTCCTGGGGATGCTGTCCACAGTGATTTCTATTCTGTAGAAAACCAGAAGTAGATGAGTGGGATGACATCAAACAACAAGCTTTTTAAAAAATGTTTTATTTAAATTCAATGTAGTTAGCATATAGATACTGTATTATTTAGTTTCAGAGATAGAGTTCAGTAATTCATCAGTCTTATATAACATCCAGTGCTCATTTACATCACGTACCCTCCTTAATGCCCATCACCCCGTTACCCCATCCTCCCACTCCCTTCCCCTCCAGCAACTCTCAATTTGTTCCCTAGAGTCTCTTATGGTTTGTCTCCTTCTCTGTTTTTATCTTATTTTATTTTCCCCCCTCCCTTCCCCTATGTTCATCTGTTTTGTTTCTTAAACTCCACATAATGAGTGAGATCATATGATAATTGTCCTTCTCTGACTGACTTATGTTGCTTAACATAATACCCTCTAGTTCCATCCACGTCATTGCAAATGGTAAGATTACATTCTTTTTGATGGCTGAGTAATATTCCTTTACACACACACACACACACACACGTAATGTCTTCTTTATCATTCATCAGTTGATGGACTTCTGGGCTCTTTCCATAGTTTGGCTATTGTGAATGATGCTGCTATAAACATTGGGGTGCATGTGTCCCTTCCAATCACTATGTTTGTATTTGTATCCTTTGGATAAGTACCTAGTAGTGCAATTGCTGAGCTGTAGGGTAGCTCTATTTTCAACTTTTTGAGGAACCTCCATACTGTTTTCCAGAGTGGCTGCACCAGTTTGCATTCCCACCAACAGTGTAAGAGGGTTCACTTTTCCCCACTTCCTTACCAACACCTGTCAAACAACAAGCTTCTGAACAGTAAAGGAAACAGTCAACAAAATGAAAAGGCAACCAATGGAATGGGAGGAAACACCTACAGACTATATATCTGATAAGAATTCAATATCCAAACTATGTAAGGAACGCATACAATTTGGTAGCAAAAACAAAACAAAACAACCCACAAAAAAACCTGATTAAAAATGGGGAGAGGACATGAATCAACATTTTTTCTGAAGAAGACATCCAGATGGGCAACAGACACGTGGAAAGATGCTCAAATCACTCATCATCAGGGAAATACGAATCAAACCCATAATGAAATATCACCTCATGCCCACCAGGATGTCTACTATTAAAAAAACAAACTAAGTATTGGTGAGGTCATGGAGAAAAAGGAACCCTTGTACACTATTGGTGGGAATGTAAATTGGTGCAGTCACTATAGAAAATAGTATAAAGTTTTCTCAAAAAATTTAAAAAAGTACTATATGACCCAGCAATCCCACTTCTGGTATATATCTGAAGGCAATGAAATCAGAATCTGGAAAAGACTGTTCGCATTTCTATGTTCATTATAATAATAAAGACACAGAAACAACCCAAGTGTCCCTCAACAGATGAATGGATAAAGAAGATTGGTGTATACATATATATACACACACACCCTATACACACACACATACACACACATACATACAATGGAATATTATTCATCCTTAAACAAGAAGACAATCCTGTCATACATGACAACATGGGTGAACCCAGAGGACATCATGCTAAATGAAATAAGCCAGACACAGAAGGCCAAAAACTGCATGATTCCACTTACTTGAGGCAGATTCATAGAAACAGAGTAGAATGGTGGTTGCCAGAAGCTAGGCGGGGCACAAAATTTCAGTTACACAAATTGAGTAAGTTCTAGAGATCAGCCATATGACATTGTGTTTATGCTGATAATACTGTAGTGTGCAGTGCACTTAGGACTTTCAGAAAAGAAGAAGCAGGTGGCAGATCCTAGGGTGGCCCCATTTCCCCCTGCTGTGTAATTCTCTTGAGAGTGGATGGGACCTTTTTTTCCCCTCCTCCAAAGCAAGTTCTTTTTTGTCCAACCAACCATCAGGTGTTCAGTGAGGCCTGGGGCTGGACTTGGTATATTGTATTAGGGCATAAATGCAAAAGCATAAGAGAGTGTCTGTCAATTTGAGGCATAAATCCTAAACATTTCTTAGGAATTACTCCATGGTTAAAAATAAAATTTGGACTTATTTGCCAGTATTGCAATGAGCATTTTTAAAAGTCAACATTAAAAAAAAATTACACCTCACATTATCCTGGTATGAAATTTCTTCCTAGTAATACAACTTCATTGTTACCAACAAGTTCTAGTTTTGTTAAAATTTGCTTTATATTCCCCTCCTCTGTAATTTGAATAGAGGTTTTTTCAAAAAAAGAATTTTAAAAGGTTAAGCAGTGGGAAGTGCTTGGGTACAAATTTGGCTGACAGTTTTCTGGGCAAAAGACCTCTAGACTGCTGAGTGAACCTAGCTCATCTCCAATTCACTTTTATTAATATGTTGAGGATAACAAAAAAGGGGCATAAAGCATTTGAGAGTGGATGGGAACCAACAAATATGCAAAGGGATTGGGATCTCACTCCTGTGATGCATTATGTTCCGTGAGACTCCATCGGAGTCTGACCCTGCAGGCCTGGAAGGAGCTGCCAAACAGTAGGAGGGCATGTAGGGCCACTTGGCAGGGATCTCTTCCCAGAAAGAGAATAGGACCTCGGTCCTACATTTGCAAGGAGATGAATTCTGCCAAAAGCCTGAGAGAGCTTGGAAGTGGGTCCCTCCCCAGCTGAGCCTCACATGGAACACAGTCCCACTGACATCTGCCTGCAGTCTGGCAAGACCCCAAGCAGAGGACCAATGGAAACTATGAGATCATCAATAGTTTTGTGTGGCTAACCTGTGATAATTTGTTACACAGCAATAGAAAACTAATATAGATGGTCAAGAGGAGGATGGTGGAATGTGAGGCTGGAAATATTTTTAAAATGAACAATTTTCGAAAAGGCATAAGCAGGTTTTCTCTGAGAGTAATCTGAGACTAATTAGCACCTTTGCAGGCTCCTCAAATGCTCTTGGTCATTGGCAGGTGATCTGGGGTGCAGAGGCTGGTCCCCAGACCATGCTCGGGAACTTCTCAGGACTCTCCTGTAAGGCCTGGACCAGCTGATTCTAAGCGTCTGCAGTAGTGGCAAATACCCACCTTAGATTGTGACTGACTTTTTAGGAAAACCAGCCAAAGTTGCCATGTGCAATTTTCCCCGAGTACAGGCTCCTAGGACGGCAGATTTTCCCAGCACCTTGAAGGCACTCACTGACTTCCATAGTTACTGCTGGAAAGGCAGCTTCTGGTTCCCTGGGAAGGCATCTGCCCTTTTCCTGGCTGCTTTTGAGAGTTTCTCTCTGTCTTTGATGTCCTGTACTTTCAGTATAATGTGTCTGGGCATCATTTGTATTAATTCTGTTCAGCATTCATGGGCCTTTATTGAATCTATAGATTTCTTTTGTTCATTAGTTCTGGAATACTCTCAACCACAGTCTTATCAAATATTGCTCTGTATCAGGGACAAGCCTTTTCTGAAAAGGATCAGATAGTATATATTTGACTTGCAGGTCTTACTCTTCCTGCCCACCCCTCCCTAATGCATCACAGGAAACCACTGATCTGCTTTCCGTCACTGGTGATCAGTCCGCATTTTCTAGATTTTTATGTATCACATTTTTCCCATTTAACATAATTACTCTGAAACCATCTATGTCATTGCCTGCATCAATAGTCCATTCCTCTTTATTGCTAATAAATCCAATATGTGGATATACCATAATTTATCCACCTCCTGATGGACCCTTGAGCTATTTCCAGTTTGGGGCTATCACAAGAAAGCTGTCATGAACATACACTTACAGGTCTTTGAAAGGACTTTCATTTCTTTTAGGTGAATACCTGTGAAATGGGGTGTTGTATGGTACGTTTGTGTGTAATGTTTCAGGAAGTTCCCATCTTGTTCTCCAAAGTGGCTCTGCCCTTTACGCTCCAATCAAGACATATGATTTGGAAATATCTTCTCTCAGGCTGTGGCTTGTATTTTCATTATTTTAACTGTGCCTCTTGAAGAGCAAAGGATTTAAATTCTATTGAAGTCCAGTTGATGATTTTTTCTTTTACGGATTTTGGTTTTGCTTTTATATCTAAGAAATTTTTGCCCAACCCAAGGTAAAAAAGATTTCCTCATATGTTTTCTTCTGGGAGTTTTAGGTTATATTTAGGTCTATGAGTACATATGGTATGAGGTATCGATCAAAGCCTATTTGGGGGAATCAAGATATCTAATTTTTCTGGCACTATTTGTTGAAAAGACTATTCTTTTTCCACTAAATTGCCTTTGCACTTTTGTGAAAAATCAGTTGTCTTTATACGTGGGGCTCCGTTTCTTAGTCTCTCTGCTCTGATCTGCTGATTTATTTGTCTATCTTGATGCCAATACTACACTGTCTTATTATGGTAACTTTACAATAAAACCTGAAATCAGACAGTGTTAGTTTTCCAAATCTGTGGCTCTTCTTCAAGTTGTTTGGAAAATGCCAGGTCCTTAGAATCAGTTTGGTAGTTCCTAAGAGAAACCTGCTTAGGTTCTGATTGAGATTGCATCAAATGTATAGATCAGTTTGGGAAGGATTGGCATTTTAACTATAGTGAGTGTTTCAACCAATGAACGTGGTTTACATCCCATTTCTTTAGGTCTTCTTTAATGTTCTCAGCAATATTTTGTAGTTTTGAGTGTATAGTTCTTGCACATTTTTGTAAGATTTATACTTAGCTATTTTATTTTTTTAAATTTAAATTCAATTAGCCAAGGTACAGTACATCATTAGTTTTTGATATAATGGTCAATGATTCATTACTATAACACCCAGTGCTCATCACATCCCGTGCCCTCTTTAATTCCCATCATACTGGAAATGGTATTTGAAAAATATTCCAATTTCCTGTTGTTTTTTGCTGATACATAGAAATACAATTGCTGTTTGAATAATGAGCGTTATTGTAGACTCTACGAGTCTCCTCTTTGCTCATCACGTCAGCCCCGAGTAGACAGTCTCAGAGGCATCTGCGAGGAAAACCCCTTCCTTCTGGGCTTTGTACCTTAGTCCTCTCTGTTCTGCCGGGTCCACTCCATTTATCCAGTTTCTGGGGCTTTGTTGCTGCTGTCCCCTCTGTCATTGTCCTTATCCTATGGGTTCCTTTACCATCAATCTGGTGGGATTTAAGGAGGGAGCATGTGGTGCTCAATCCGCTAACTGAATCCTCACTGGGGGCTGGGCTGGGGAGACACTGGGGGCTGGGCCGGGGAGGCAGAGGCCCCCTTGGAGAGGGCCTGGGGGTGGTCAGCGGGACCACTGGTGGCAAGGCATCCCGGGTCACAGAGGCTCCGACTCCTCATCTGCTAGTGGGTCATCCTGTCTCTGGGGGCCCTGGGGTATGGGGCGGGTCTGGCTCAGCACTGCAGGCCTAGGGACACTGACCTCCCACTGCTGCTCAGACAGGAATAGCGGCCTCTTCCTTCTCTGCTGCAATGGCCCCCAGCTTCACAGTGTGCAAAAGAAAGGAGTAGCCACCGGAAATACACGTCTTCAAAAGTCTGAGAAAACAACAAATGGAGCTCTGCTCGGAACTAGGAGAGCTTGAAGGCTGGGCTCCCATGCAGGAGGTGTCCTCCTTCCCAGCTGAGGCTCTGGCCTGTTCCTTGCATCTCATTCCTGCCCTGAATGGGGTCTGTCCCTTTTGTTTCTACCGCCCCCCCCTTCAAGCTCTTCCCACCAGCCTGCAGGGACAGCCAGCAGACCCCCGCCCCCAATAGCTGCCTCCTCCAGCAGCCCACCTCCCTAGCCAGCGCTTCCTCAACACCCCTTCTCTGGCTACCCAGCAGGTTGCCCCCCCTCTCCGCCCCCCGCCCTGCTCCCTCACTGCTCTACCCCTCCCACCTGATGTCTGAGCCACCTGCTGACAAACCCAGTGGAACGGTTCTGTCCTCAGCTGACGCCCTGTGGGGACCTCCACCCTGACCGGGGTGTGGGGCGGCCGGTGGGTTACCTCTTCCACCCTCAGTGCCCTCTTGCTGAGGGGTCTTCTCTGCTCCTCTGCTCTTCACCCCTGGCAGGTGACCTTCTTGAGCTCCTGACTGTGCTCTCCCTCTATAAGCTGACTCTGAAAGTTCTATTTCTGGCCCCTTTTCTCTGGCCTGGACCACCTCTTGGACGTTCCAGTGTCCTTCTCCCCAGACCTGCCCATCTGGGTGGGTGGAGAGTGGACCCCCAGCCTCAGTGCCTCATGGAGCTCGGGCCCCACCTGCAGGGCTGCCCCGCAGCCTCACACGCCTGCCAACCGTGCCGTGTCTGAGGCACCCCAGCCCCTTGCCTAGGCTTCTACACCAGCTCCCTTATCCCTGGACTCCTGCTTCCACACTGTGCTCTGTGCCCCAGATTAGAACAAGGCCAAATCCTGTAGAACCTCCCCAAGTTTAGAGCAATCTGCTAAAAACTCAAATTATGATTTTATGCGGCTGTGCTTTCAGTGGCTCCCGGTGCCCCAAGTCCAAGAGCCCATGAGGCTCCTCCAACAGGCCCCTGCCTGCTTCCCACCCCATCTCTGCTCTGGGGGTTCTTTCTGTCTTCAGTTTGGGGCGCCTGCCCAGCAGTCCCAGCCAACACTGGGGCCTTGTCCATGACCCCTAGTTTTCACTCCCCCAACATTAACTAGTCGCCTGATTGGGCTGCTTATGCTGCTCTCCCCCAGCAGCCCATCTCTGACTTCTCCCCCTGTGCTCAGATGGGCTGTCCCTCTGACCCAGCTGCAGAGCTGTCTCTCCAACATGAAGATCAGAGCGCGTCTCCACTTTGTTTAAAGTGGCTTCCACCTCTTCAGGAGGATGTTCGGGGAACACATCTGCCCCGCGGGTAGCCTTGCATTCCAGCACCTTCTGGTGTGCGGCTGTGATCGGTCTCCCGACACGGCTGTTCTCCTGTGGGGCACTCCACACTTGCTGGGACTGACTTACGTCCTCATCCGTCCTCGGCATCCAGGCCCTGCCTGGAACGGGTCTTGTCTCCCTGGCCTTGGAGGCCCTGCTGTGTGGCAAGCCCCGACCGGAGCTGCTTCTGTTGCTTCCAGGGGACTAAGCCAGGCTGTGAGTTCCCTGACCCAGCTGGTCTCTGCAGGGCCAAGCAGCCCCAGCGAGAGGCTGGTACTCAGTGCTTGCTTTATTAATCATCAGACCAGTGAGTCGTAGTATTTTCACCCTAGTTTCTAAAGTGATTGCTTTACAGAAGTTTGATTTGGAAGGACCTCCATTATGAAAGTGGGAAGGGCTCGAGGTTTCAGACCTACAGGCACCTTGCATGGGCCGTTTGCTCCATCCTGGTGGCTGCCAGTTGGAGTCTGTGCCAAGACAGCTGGCAGGATGCAGCGATGGGTCAGTCTGTGCTGGGACTGCCCACAGTCCTGGACCAAGGGGCTACGCGGAGACTTGGGCCCTGCTCCTTGCAGCACATGGCCCATCACACCCACGGAGCCCAGTGTGTGCATGCTGAATGAGCAGCCTTCATGCTCAGTGTCTAGTGTGTTTCTGTGGCAGCCCAGAGAATGGAGCTCAAAACCCCCATTGTCAGTTGCCCAAGATGAACATTCTAGATTTCCCCAACCTTGCCAGCACGGCTGACAATTATAACCAGAAATCCTGCAGAGGCACCATGAGATTTCTGACCAGCACTCAGGCTGCCTTTGCAGGTGCCGGGCCTCGTGACCCTAGAGGCTGTGGCAGAGGCTCATGGGCCATCACAGTCATGCCCCAGTGGGGACGCAGGGCCTTCTGACGCCATGGCACCAATCATCTCAGGAGAGCAGGCGAAGGTTCCTCTAGGACGATCCAGGTCCTGTCCTCCCTGGTCAGCCAGGCCCGTGGTGAGTGTGGACCCCCACCCAGTCTCCGCTTGGTGACGATGTGCTTGTGGGAGCTGTGGCCAGGGTAGGCACCAGGGTCAGCTGCACAGCAGGGCCAAAGTGAGCCAGCTTGGAGGGGATCCTATACACCAGGTCCACCACAGAGCAGGGAGGCCACAGTCGGGCAGACAGCTGGAGGAGGTGGGGAGGGGTGGAGGGGTGTGAGTCCCTGTGGGGTCAGTACCAGTGCTGGGTCCGTGTGGAGCAGGGTTGTGGCTCAGGGCCTACACATCGCTTTCAAGCCCAGCCTTGTTTACTCTGCGTGCTCCCAACAGAGAGGAAGCTGGTCATAGGGCCACTGGTCAGGAGGTGCTGGGAGGGGGCTGCTGGTTGTAGGTGGGCAGTTCTCCACCTTCCCAGAGTCTTATTTGCCCTGCTGTGTCGTCAACACTCCTGTCCCTCCCCCTTCACTGGTTGGGCATCACCCTGCGTGCCCCAAGACCCTCTCCCCATAACTGTGCTGCAGCTGACCTGGCCTCTGGGGGCCTGCCCAGGCCTGCATCCTGGCCACTCCACTCCTACCCAGGGTTGGGGGACAGAGGGTGTCACCACCAGGAACGGGGTGTGGGCAGCCTCACGGCAGCACCAGGGCATGGCAGGGCGAGGGGGCTCCACACAGGGTGCCTGTTCCAGGCATTGGCTCCCTGGTCATGGGCCGGGTTGGGGTGGTCATCCTGTGTGGTGTCCCGGGGCAGGTCCCACTAGATGAGGGGCAGGGACAGCAAGGACTCTGCCTTCAGCCCCTCGGCCTGGTGGAGCTGCTCAGGAGATAAACAGGAGACACCGGGGCCCAGCGCGGGTCCTGGGGAGGCTCCTAGGACCGGGCATCCAGGGCCTGGGCTGCCCTCTGAGCCGCCTTGCGTAGCGCCTCCTTGACCTCTCGGTTCCGCAGGCAGTAGATGACGGGGTTGAGCAGTGGCGTGAGCACCGTGTAGACCACGGACACCAGCTTGTTGAGGTCGAGGGAGTAGATGGCGCGTGGCCGGGCGTAGATGAAGAGGAGGCCGAGTAGAAGATGACCACCACAGCCAGGTGCGAGGCGCAGGTGGAGAAGGCCTTGTGCCGGCCGGCGGCAGAAGGGACGCGCAGCACGGTGCCGAGGACGGCGGTGTACGAGAGAATGGGCTCTGCCTTGGAGCCACCGGCCCTGCATGGTCACAGACTAGACAAAGGCCGTGGTGTGGTGGGGGCCTGTGCAGGGCACACGAGAAGGCCTCAGAGGCCTGGCCTGGGGACCTGCTAACAGGTGTGCATGCGGCCGCACCCCAGGCCTGGCTTGGACCCACCGGTGGGGAGGGGGGAGGCCGTGGCCAAGGTCACCCAGGTCGGAAGAATGGGTGTCGTGGGTCAGTGGGCAAGTGAGCGGCCTGGGGTTGACGAGGAAGGGCTGGGCCCGGAGCCGGGCTCCTGCCATCTTCCTGGGTGAGGGGGAAGGCACTCGCTGCCCAGAGACGCGGCTTCCTTGTCTGTTCTTGAGATGACAGCCCCAGAATTTGCCCTCAGGTTAAGCAGAGATGTACCACACCTCCGGGAGGGATGGGGTGCTGAGGAGGATGTCCGTGGGCATGTGTAGTGAGGGGCCGATGCGGATCATGGCCACTCAGGGGGCGCCTGTTCCCTAGGAGAATTCAGCATCCCAGGGAGTTGGAGGGATGCAGGAGGCCAAGTTTCCCACCCTGGGTCCCCTTGACACCCTGGCCAAGCAAGCTACGTGCTCGCTGGAGCTCCCAGGAGCTGAGGCCCCTCCACGGGCCCTGGGCGTCCAGCCCTCCGCCACCTCACCCCACGTGCAGCTCCTGTCTGGTTCTGCCCAAGCCACAGCTGTGCAGAGAGGTTCTCAGGGCCAGACTCCCTGTGCCCCCGATTCCGTGTCTGCAGTGGTGGCCGAGGGATCGAGAGGGGCAGGATTGGTGGGCAGCTTCCTCGCTGCTACAAGGAACTGTTTTCACAGGATTGAAAGGGCCAGATCCTCAAAACAGAAGTCAGCTTCCTTCACCCCTGCCCACCCATGGGTTTGCTGGCTCAGGGGCTCCCCAAAATGTGGCTGAGCCCTGTCCAGGGTCCCCCTGCACCCTGCCGCCCATCAGCCTGTGCTCTCCGTTCTAGGAACGTTCCCGCAGGTCACAGGCTGTGCTTCTAGATCTCCAAAACCCATTTAAAAACCAATGCACTCATTTGTAGTATGGTTGGGGTTTTAGCTTCTTACCTGCACCCCGAGTGCCTCAGAGCGTGGCCCTGAGTGGATCTGCACATTTGATGTGGAAGTGAGAGTGTGCTAAACAAGCTGGCTGATATACGGGAGAATGGGTTTGGAGGACAAAACCCCTAAACTCTTACTTGGGCTCTGTTCTGCATCTTGCTGCTGTGAGCCTTCAGAGGGCATTCCCCCACACCAGGCCTTGTCCACCGAGGCCTCAGACTGACCTTGGGGCTGAGCAGGGTGTGGCAGATGGCCCCCCTTCCCTGGTGGAGTAGATGCCCCAGGGCACAGCTGCCCTGGCCCCCCACCCCCGTTCTTTTTGGAGAGGCCCTTGAGCCTAGAACCTGGCAGGGTGGCTGCCCCCACCCCCAGGCCCCAGCTCATGTCCCCTTCTCAGCTTCCTGCCTCCCCCCAGAACCCCAGAACTCCCCGGGACTCCTCCTGGCCTCTGCCCTTGAGTGGCCACAGGCTCCCTCACCTCTCTCCTCCGCATACTGCCCAGTATCTGCTTGACACCTGCAGGTACACGCAGTTTTCATCCTGCAAAGATTTCAAGAAGCAGCAGAGTCCAGAGCCCCAGGGTGTGGGCTCTGGGATGGCGGCTCAGGTTCAAGCCCCACCTTCCCCAGCCACCTGTGCCTGGGACAGGACATCTGCCCTCTCTGTGCCTCAGACCCCTCAGCTGTCCCATGGGGCATGGGCTGTCCCGCATCAGCATCTGGCCGGAGCGCATGGGAGATGCACAAGCTCTGAGGACCACAGAAAGCCTGTGTATCTGCTACACTCAGGTGGGCTTGGTGGCCCAGGTGGGCAGTGGTGACTATGCGGCAGGAGGGGGCCTGGACAGATCTCGGTGGGGTCAGCCTCCTGAAGTTGGGGCCCTGGGTAAAACCACCTCTGGGTCCTTCTATCTCTCCCCGACTGTGGCTCCTGGTGACCCCGGGAGGGTCTGCTCAGATCTGCCACTGATCAGCTGTCAGACTTGCAACAAATGTCTACCCTCATCCAGGGTCTGTTTATCTACATGAAAGATGGAGTAAAAGCGTCACCTTGGCTGAAGGGGTGGGAGAACAGTGTTTCATCAGGACCCCCGAGTCCCACAGACATGAGGAGACAAATGGAAAGTCTCCGGGCTCCCCTGTGATGCTCCAACGCACATGCTTCCCAAACTTTACATGGGTACAGAGTCACACGTACCCTCCCCCAAATTCAGATTCACTCAGGGCACCCAGACATCCTGAGTCAAAGCCAAACCAACCTCCACATCCAGACTCACAGGCCCCTAATGCAGCTACCCACATAGACACCAGGCTCCTGCCAGGTGCACCTGCATACCAGCGTGCCCCCCAGCAGATCCCAATCTAGCACACAGACTTTGGCACCAGGCCTTAGACACACAGATGCCCCTCCACATACTCCGCCCTGCCCAGGAGACAGGTGCCAAGCCCTCCGCCTGAGCCTGGGGACCTGTACACTCTGTCACAGAAACATGGCCCTCACAGAGATATTGGCTCAAGACGGGCATGTTCAGCAACAGATCCCGGACTAGCTTGCTGCCCTCATCACATGTGTGGGCACACGCAAACGCACGAACAGAGGCTCACACAGACACAGGCATGCACTGGACACAGGCACATGCAGCCCTCAGCTCCCAACTGTGCGGAGATGGGCAGTTTTAGGGGATCCCAGCCCTGCTCCACCCTCTGCTCTCAACCCCCAAGCCTGACTCCTCACCTATGGAGGGGAGGGTCTCACCGCTCTCCTCTGGCTTTCCTGAGGACGCAGTGCTGCTCTAGGCAGGGACTTAGCCGACGGGGGTCACTGCCTGGTCCTTGGTGCTGAGAGGGGGCTCAGCACGAGAGCTGACGGAGGCTGACCATGGGCTCTCGGCTAAAAGCAGCACTGGGTGCTGGCCCCACGGATCTCTCCCCTGCAGAACTGCCACATACCCTGGGACCATCTCGGTGCAGGACAGGGCTTGGAAGATACAAAATGAGATGAGCCTGGCTGCAGAGATCCCCCCTCACAATTAGGGAGCCCTCCCAGCGGAGATGGCAATGATGCTCCAGACAAGCAGGTGCCCCTCTCCTGCTCTCATTTCAGCAGAGCAGGAGTCAGGTTTTGGGGGGAAAATACAAGGGACCCCCCAGTCTGCATGGGGAGAGCCCTGGCAGCCCCCACTACCAGGCCACCCGTGTGTTTCTAAAGGAGAACTGTGTGGCAAATGGGAAGCTTACCTCAGCCCCCACTCCCCTCTCACTGGAGAAGAGCTCACGGGAGCGAGGGCCAGAGGTGGAGCTGTAGCTGGGCTGGGCAGACGGAGCAAGGCTCCCTCCTCCCCGCTGTCCCAGGGGCTGGTGCACCAACGCTCCTTCTGGGAAGCCCCTCAGACCTCTGCTCAGGGACCCTCCTCACCTGGGACCAGCCTCATCAGCCAAGATGGCCAGAACGGGAGGCCGTATGGAACCTGGGCCCCTCCCTGGCTGTCCTCACGGGTGCAGGGCAGGTGTGATCTGGTGGGGGTGGGATGTGGGCACAGGCAGCCACCCTTACCCCCCAGCAGCTGCTTGGTGCAGCAGAGGGCCCAGGCAGAAATCTCTGCCCCCACCCCTGACCAGAGCTGGGGGTGAGGAGCAGGCCCAGGCTGCGCCCGGACCGTGCTCTCCTGAGTGGGCTCCATGCTGAGTGCTTGGGGCTGAGGCTCCAGTCCTGCCTCATGGCCAGCTACCTCCCTGATCTCCAGCTGGTCACTGTGAGGGTCCCACGAGGTGAACAGAGAAACCCCTTCGTCAGCTGTGAAGGGGCCCAAGCAGCAGCTCCCTCTGTCCCATGGGAGGGGAGAGGAAGGTGCCCAGGACCCCAAAGGGGGGCTACAGTCCTTCCCGGCCAGGTGGGGTCTAGCGTCTGCTGTGCTCAGCCACAGGGGACAGCTGACCAGCCCCTTGGAGGTGGGGTCCTGGCCTCATGGGCACCCCGATCTCTGGGGCTGCCCTATCTCGTGGCCTCGTGTTCCTGGGCCCCGGAGTTATTGTATAGAAGTCACATTTACTCATTCACCATTCAACTCGGGAGGGCTCCGGACTCTGGATATGGCATCCAACAGTCAAGCTCCTGTGTGTGGAGCTCTGGTGCTGGAGGGAAGAGACAAGGGGCTGGTGACCTGTGCTCTGGCCAGTAGGGACCGGGAGGAAGTCTGGGGCGCAGTCAGAGCTTGTACAGAATCCTGGAGATAGCTTGGAAAGAGAGCGTGGGCGGAGGCACCAGCCACTGCACAGGCTAGGGAGGGGGCGTGGGCTCCACGTGTGGAGGGGGAGGGCTCATGCTGGGACCGACCTGGACTCAGAGAGCTGGGGAGGGGTCAGCGGCTGAGCTCCACAGTGGGCGCATGGCCTGGTGGTGCCCCTGAGACGTGCAGGGTTCTGGACAGAGCAGGGCTGCTGGGGAGAATAGACTGGCGGGGTCCAGATGGGCTGCATTCGGGCTGCTGTCGGAGCTAAGGATCACTGTGGTGGGGTGGGATGTTGCTGGATTTGCTGATGGATCGGGCGTGGTGTGGAAGAATGAGGAGTCCAAGGTTGTGGGATTGGTGGGTTTTGGAGGGCTCGGTGGGGGGGTTGGGAGTAAGTGTTTTCGGTGTGCAGATTTAGAGATGAGGGGAAATTAGGTGGGGACATGGGCACGTGCGTCTGGAGCTCAGAGCCTTCCTGGAGGTGGGCATTTGGGGTCCCACAAGGTGCGAGGCTGAGAGGAGGACCAAGGACTGGGGCCTCTGGCAGACGAGGGTGTGGGATGAGGAAGGAGCCGGGAGCAGGGCCGTTGGGCTGCGGACATGAGTCAAGATGGCCAGGCTCTTTTCCATTGCTGTAAGCGACTCCTCAGTTGCCCTGGTGAGGGACTTCGGGCATGCTGGAGCTAGGCTTTTCAGGCTGCAGTTTGAGGTGACCATGAACGTGGCCCGAGTGAGTGACCAAGGGAGGACACTCAGATACACTGCTGGTCCGTGTGTCCACACCCTCAGCCCTACACCATCCCTTCCCACTGGGCCTTGGTGCTGGGGAGTAGCTGTGGCTCCTGGGCAGGGCTGACCACCCTCTGGGCCTCACTGCCTTGGGGTCCCCCTGGGCCAGCCAGGCTGCTTTGCCGAGAGGTGGCTGGAACCTTCCAGGGGAAGAAGCTCTCTTACTCACGTGAATGCCTCAGCCCCTACCCTGGTCTGCTTAGGGCTTCCTGCCCTGGTGCAAATCGGCTTTCCTCCCCGCCTCCCCTCCCCACCGCCCCTGCACCCTCCCAGGGGCCTGGCACCACAGCCCCTCTCCAGTAGGGAGGTCAGGTGGCTCTCTGCAGGCTGTGTTCAGGCAGGGTGTGTCTTGGGCTGCTGGACTTCTTGCGGCTTTGTTGATTTTGGTGGGTGGTTGGAGATTTTCTTCTTGGGAACCCCAGCATCCACCGGCAGAGCTTCCCACAGTTCCCCAGCTTCCTACTTCTCAGGGTCCTGTTTCCCCACATCATCTCAACCCCTTTCCACAGACACCCCTGGCTTCCCATGGCCCAGAACTTCACCTCTGCATCCAAGGTGTAGAGATCAAGGTCCTGCCCATTTCTCAGGTCACTCCCTCAGCACCCCTAGTCCCACCTCGGTGGGTGCCCAACACCTGGGCTTGCCAGCCCTCCCCAAACTCCAGCGTCAGTGTTCACCCCTGCCCCCTGCAGAGTCCCCAGTCTGTCCCTGCAGCGAGAGCTCCAGCAGACCCAAAGGCCCTCTGAGGCCCCAGGCATGTTTCGCAAACCCTACAGTCCCCACCCCATCCTCAGAAAACAAGCCAAGGGAAACCATATGTTTCACTTATTTGTGGAACATAAGGAATAGCATGGAGGACATTAGGAGAAGGAAGGGAAAAATGGGGGGGGGGGGGCGGGGAGGAGTTGGAGGGAGAGATGAACCATGAGAGACTGTGGACCTGAGAAACAAACAGGGTTTTAGAGGGGAGGGGGTGAGGGGATTGGTTAGCCCGGTGATGGGTATTAAGGAGGGCACGTACTGCATGGAGCACTGGGTGTTATACGAACACAATGGATCGTGGATCACTACATCAAAAACTAATGATGTGGGGTGCCTGGGTGGCTCAGTCGTTAAACGTCTGCCTTCGGCTCAGGTCATGATCCCAGGGTCCTGGGATCGAGCCCCGCATCGGGCTCCCTGCTCAGTGGGAAGCCTGCTTCTCCCTCTCCCACTCCCCCTGCTTGTGCTCTCTCTCTCACTATGCCTCTCTCTGTCAAATAAATAAATAAAATCTTAAAAAAAAAATTAAAAAAAAAACTAATGATGTATTGTATGGTGACTAACATAACAAAAAAAAAAAAAAGAAAAAGAAAAAGAAAACAAGCCAAGGGGCAGGGACTCTGACTTCCTGCTTCCCCCACAGAGACCTTATCTTTATCCACACACATCCTGGGGGCTTTCCTGCTCCAGGCTGTGCTGAGCTCTGGACCCTCCCTGGCCTTTCCTGCTGGGTCTCCATCTTCTTTCTTTCTGCCTTTCCTAACATCAGCACAGACACAGGCTCCAGCCTCCTGTCTTGGAAATGAAAGGGAAGGAAGCCCCAGCCCTGCAGCCTACGCCCTGCTGCCCCCTGGTAGCTGCACCCTCGTACCCTCACCCCACTTCTTGCCCACTCTAGTGCCCTTGTCAGCTGGGCAGGAGGCCTCCCTGCCTGTCACTGGCCTTCGAGAAGCAGAGAGTCCACTCCTGACCGTGCTTTCTGCTTCCGTCCACACTGGCTGGCTGACAGGTATTGGAAACGTCCATAATTGCATTGCTGCTAATCCAGCTGGGCCTGCAGGATCCTGCTCCTAGTTGACTTGGCAGCTACTCACGCCCATTTGGGGTTCCATGTAAATTTTAGAGTCATTTTGTCAGGTTTGGCCTCCCTCCTTCAGTAGTTAATTTGGGGAAATTTTATGTCTTTGCAAGATTGAGTCTTCTGACCCGTAAACTGGGTGTATTTTTCTTCCTTACTTAAACTTTGCTGTGATGTCTCTCAGTTTTCTGTGTAAAGGTTTCCCACATCTTTCATTACAGTAATTCCTAGATATTTAATATTTTTGTTGCTTTTGTAAGTGATAGCTTTTTGAAAGAATTCCTTTTCTGTTTGTTGTTGCTCTTATGTAGAAAAACAATTGCTTTTTTTTATTAACCGTGCCCTGTGAGCTTGCTAAACTGTCATGGATTCTACTCATTTATCTGCAGATTCTTCTGGATTCCTTTCATTCCCGGTGGCATTGTCTGTGGGCCATGAGGGCTTTGCCCTCATTTCCAGTCCTAATGACTTTCTTCTCATAACCCACTGCACTGGTGAAGGCCCCCAGGGCAGGGCAGAGCCGGTCGAAGTGGGGAGGGCAGCCCTGTGCTGTCTCTGGTCTCTGACTGGGTTTTGGAGAGCAGGAGGCTTGCTGTGGGTTGTGGTTTGATACTTGTTATCAGATTACGGGAGTTCCCAGCTACTCCTAGTTTGCAAAGTATTTATTAATTGTAACACATTTTTTAATATAAAACTTTTTGCCTCTCTTAAGAGAATAACATAATTTTTCTCCCTTAGTATCTCGGTGTGGCAAATTACAATGATGGCTTTTCTAATGGCAAACCAACTTTGCAGTCCTGGGAAAAAGCCAGTTGTGGGCACCATTATTATGCTTTATACACATTGCCGATTCTGTTGGTTCTGGGCACAGGGTTTTCTTTGTGGGAGGATAATCTTTCTTTAAAAACAGCATTATCCAGGTACAAATGATGTACAATAAATAGCACATATTTGAAGTGTACAATTTGATTAGTTTTGACATTATGTATACACCCATGAAACTGATACCACAATCAACAGAATGTGCATTCCACCCCCCCCAAAAGTTTCCTCCTTCCTGCCCCTCCCCACACTACCTCCCCAGGCGGCCACTGACCTGCTTTCTGTCACTGTACGTTAGTTTGCATTTCCTAGAAATTTATGAGTGGAGAGGATGTGGAGGAACTGAAGCTCCAACTAGTACAACCACTTTGGAAAACAGTTTGGGTCCTTCCTAGTGAGTTACACCTGCTCCTACCGAACGACCCCACCACTCCACTCCGAAGTACTTACTTCAGAGAAGTGAAAATAGACGTGCACCAAAGGACTTGTACAAGAATGTTCTTTTTTTTTTTTTTAAGATTTTATTTATTTGACAGAGAGAGACAGAGCGAGAGAGGGAACACAAGCAGGGGGAGCGGGAGAGGGAGAAGCAGGCTTCCGGCGGAATAGGGAGCCCGATGCGGGGCTCGATCCCAGGACCCCGGGATCATGACCTGAGCCGAAGGCAGAGACTTAACTGACTGAGCCACCCAGGCGCCCCACAAGAATGTTCTTAATAGATTTATTTATAATAGTCTCAAACTGTAAACAGTGCAGGAAATCCACATGGGTACAGTCCCTAGACTATCAGATTTCACTGGCTGTGACGTTCTCGTGTGTGTCCATGTAAGTCACAGTCACATCACATATGTTTGCTCAGGTGAGTACCACAGGAATCACACTGACTCCCTGGTGCTGCCCCTTTCTAGTCACACCCCTACACCCTCACGGACTGAGCCCACTAATCTGTTCTTCGTCTCTGTTGTTATTTCAGAAATGTTATATAAATGGGATCATGCAATATGTATCCTTTTGAGATTGCTTTTTTCATTCAGCATAATTTCTCTGAGGTTCGTTCATCCAGGTTGTTTTGTGTGTATGAATAGCTCAGTCCTTTTTTATTGCTGAGTAGTGTTCCATGCATGGATACACCACAATTTAACTGCTGAACCTTGGAGAGGCATTAAGTAATTCCCAGTCTCCAGCTACCATGAATAAAGCTGCTGTGAGCCTTAGAGACAAATTTCTGCATGAAGGTAAGTTTTCGCTGCTCTGGGGTCAGTGCCCAGCAGTGTAGTCACTGAGTCATACGGCAAATCTAGTTTTCAGGTTAGAAAGAAAAGGCCAGATTATTTAGAGTGGCTGTGGCTGTACCATTTACATTCCCACCAGCAATGTGTGAGTGATTTAGTTCCTCTACTTCTTGCCAGCATCTGGTATTACCACTAATTTTTTTAAAAGCCATTCTGGTAGTTCTGTAGTGATATCTTATTGTGTTTTAGTTTGCATTTACTTAACGGCTAATGAAGGTGAACATCGTTTCATGTTCTTATATGACACATCTGTATGTCCTCTTTGGTGAAATGACTATGCATTCCTATTTTCTAATTGAATATTTTTTCATGTTGAGTTTTTAGAGTTTTTAAAAAATACTTTGAATGCAAGTCTTGTGTTAAATATGTAATTTGCAAATATTTTCTCCCAGTGGGTAAGTATTTTCACAAAACTTTCACAAAGCAAAGATTTTTAATTTTTACAAGGTCCAATATAACTTTTTGTAGAATTTTGTTGGTTTCAAATTAAGAATGCTTTGCCTCATCATAGGTCCCAAAGATTTTATAATTTTTTTCCTAGAAGTTTTATAGTTTTACATTTGACATTTAAGCCCATCATTCATTTTGAATTAATTTTTGTATAAGATATGAAGGTTAGGTTGAGTTCATTTCTTTGGAGAAATTATAAATTGTATTACATTTTTTATTGAGGGTTCCACCTGGTCATTGTTAGTGTGTAGAAATGCACCTGATTTTTGTGTTTGATCTTGTGTCCTATGATCTTGTTGAATCCACTTATTACTTCTAAGGGTTTTATTTTTGGAGACTTCTTGGGATTTTCTACATAAATAATTATGTCATCTGTAAATAGAGATATTTTTTATTTCTTCCTTTCCAACATGTATGCTTTTAGTTCTTTTTCTTGCCCTGTTGCTCTGGCTGGAACTTCCTATGTTGAGTGAGGGTGCTGAGAATGGGCATCACTACACTGAATTCCTGATCTTCAGGGAGGACATTCAGTCTTTCAGCATTAATGATGATGTTAATTGCAGAGAATTTTTGGTAGATATTCTTTATGAGATTGAGAAAGTTCCCCTCTATTCCTAGTTTCCTGAGAGTTTTTTATTTATCCTGAATAGGGTGTGAATTTTGTCAAACTTTTCCTGCACATTTGATATGATCATAAGATTTGTCCTCTTTTGCCTGTTGATGGGATGAATTATGATGATTGATTTTCAGAATCAATCTTGCATGCTTGGAGTAAATCCACTTAGTTATAGTGTATTATTCTTTTTATATACTGGATTATGTTTGATGAAGTTTTGTTGAGGATTTTGCATCTAAATTCATTAGAGATATTGGTCTGTGGTTTTCATTTTCAGTGCTATCTTTGGTTGTACTTTCAGGGTAATTCTTGTCTTATAAAATGAGTTGGAAAGTGTTCCATCTTATTTTTATAAGAGATTGTGTGAAATTGGTGTATTCCTTTTTAAATGTCTGGTAAAATACTCTAGTGGAACCATCTTGGCCTAGAGATTTCTTTTTTAGGAATTTTTAGACTTTATTTTTTAGAACAGTTACAGACACCCCACATACATTATATACATCTTACATTAATATGGTATATTTGCTACAATTAATGAACCAATATTGACATATTATTATAAATGAAAGTCCATAGTTTATTCAGATTTCCTTAGTTTTTACCTAATGTCCTTTTCCTATCTTAGGAACCCATCTAGGACACCACCTTATATTTAGTTGGCCTGTCTCCTTAGGCTCCTCTTGGCTGTGATGGTTTCTCATATTTTTCTTGGTTTTGATGACCTTGACAGTTTTGAAGAGTACTGCTCAGGTATTTGTAAGATGCCCTTTTACTGGAATTTCTCTGATCTTCTTCCCATTAGATCATGGTTATGGGTTTTTTTGGAGGCAGATCACAGAGGTGAAGTGCCATTTTCATCCCTTATGATCAAGAGTACACATACCAAGATGGTGTATGGCTGTTGATGTTGACTTTTTTCACATGGCTGAATTGTGTTTGTCAGGTTTTTTCCCATTGAAGAGCTGTTCCTTTTCTCCCCTTTCTATACTTCACTCTTTGGAGGAAGACATTAGGCAGGCCTGCACTCAAGGAGTGGGAAGTTATGTGCTCCTTCCTTGAAAGCAGAGTATCTACACAAATTATTCGGACTTCTTCTGCATGGGAAATGTGTCTCTTCTCCTCCTTTATATATTCAGTCATTTTTTAATGTCAGTATGACTCATAGGTGTGCATTTTGCCCTTTGGGTTATAATCCAATATTGACTGATTGATCATTGCTCAAATTGTTCCAGCTTTGGTCTTTGGGAACCCTTCAGTCAGTCCCTATGCACCTCTGCCCTATCTCATCATTGGTGTTTTCAATTTTCTGTTTTGTTTGTGTTTGATCACTTCTTCACTTTCTGACATTACAAGATGCTCCAGGCCCTTATATATTTCCTACCCCAGTCTTAGAATCAGCCGCTTCTCCCAGGTGTCCTGTTTCCTTTGACTGAGGATGATGTTAGATGCCAAGATCTGGGCACTGGGTGTGCTCATTGCTACTGGGGCACCATGGCTTCCAGGCCCTCTCGGTTGGCAGAACAAAGAAATACATGTGTATTTGTACATACCTATGCACACATCTGTATAGAAATACACACACACACACACACACATCTACAGTACTTCTGTATGTAGCCATCTGTACCCAGATTAAGCTGAACACAAGATCTTACTGACATCTCCACCTCTAATCCACCACCATGTGGGTCATTCCAGCCTCTTGCCCTTGCTGATCTGTAAATGTCAATTCTAACAGTGAGAACTCTGGACTCAGAAACATTTTGATGACAAAAACCTAGTTCCTTTATAGTTTTAGTTCTCTGTTTCATCTGGCTGAGTTTTAGTAGTTTGTGGTTTTCAGAGAATTGGTCCATCTCTTCTAAGTTGTTGAATTTATGAGTTTAAAGTTGTCCATGGTATTTCTCTCTTATCCTTCTAAAGGCGGTTGCGTCTGTTGGTATATCACTTTTTCTATTCTGGGTATCGATTTGGGTCATTTTTTATTTTTGTTAATCTTGCTAGAGGTTTATTTTATTTTTATTTTTTTCAAAAAACCAGCTTTTTATTTCATTAATTTTTAAAATTGTTTTCCTGTTTTTAACTTCATTCATTTCTGATTTTATCTTTATTATTTCTTTCCTTATGCAGACTTTGGCTTTATTTAGCTTTTATCTCCCTAGATTTTTGAGATCACAATTTAGCTTATGGATTTGAGATCTTTCCTCTCATGTAAATATTAAGCACTGTAAACTTCCCTCTTAGCATTTCTTTAGCTGTATCCCCCAAATGTTGATATGTCGTTTTCGTTTTCATTCACTTCTTTGTATTTTTAAAATCTCCTTTGAGATTTCATCATTGACCCATGGATTATTTAGAAGTGTGTTTAATTTTCAAGTGTTTGCAGATTTTTCCATTATCTTTCTGTTACTGAGTTCTTCTTTGAATCTATTATGGTCAGAAAATATATTCTGTATGATTTAAATTCTTTTAAGTTTGTTAAGGTTTGTTTTATGACCTAAGATACAAATTTTGGTGAATGTCCCATGTATGTGAAACAAATGTGTATTCTACTTTTGTTGCGTGGAGTGTTCTGCAGATGTGAATTAGATCCATTGGTTGATGGTGTTCAGTTCTTCCAGATCTTGCTGATTTTATCTCCAGTAGTTCTGTCAATTGTTGTGAGAGACATCTTGAATTTTCCAAGTAGAATTGTGGATTTGTCCATTTCTTTTTTCAGCTTTATCCATTTTTGCTTCATATATTTTGAAGTTCTGTAGTTTGGCACATACACATTTAGGATTGTTCTATCTTTTTGGTGGATTCATCCTTTTTATTATTATGTAATGTCCCCTATTCTTCCTAGTAATTTTCTTTTATCTGAAATTTTTCTCTGATATCAATATAGCCACTCCGGCCAAAATTCACTTTGCCAACCTTAACCCTAACCCTAACCCTAACCCAAGCAGGGAGCCCGATGTGGGGCTCCATCCCAGGACCCTGGGATCATGACCCGAGCCTAAGGCAGCCGCCCAACTGACTGAGCCACCCAGGCGCCCCCAACATCTGCCTTTTAATTTGTGTATTTAGAACATTTACATCTAAGTTATTACTAATGTTTTAGGGCTTATATCTGCCATTTACTTTTTGTTTCCTATTTGTTCCCCTGTTTTCATGTATCTGTTTCTTTTCCCCCTCTCTCTCTATGAGTTATGTGAACATTTTTCAGACTTCTATTTTGATGTATTTATAATGTTTTTGAGTTTTGTATAATTTTTTTATTGGTTACCTTATATGTAAGTTATATATGATACTGTATGTAACTTATAACAGTCTTCTGGTGTTGCCATGTTAACACTTCAAGTGAAATATAGAAACCTTACTTAATTTGGTTTTTTTTTTTTTACCCTCCTACTTTAAACATAGAACTGTCTGGAGTATTTTTTCTGTATTCACTGAGCACCACTTCAGGTGGTGTTGTAACATAAAATGTGATTAAAGAAACTCACAAAGTGAAGGATAATCTATTATGGTCACTTCTACTTTTACCCATTTCATTGTTCTTCTTTCCTTTCTGAAAGTCCCATCTTTTTGTAATCATTTGCTTTCTGATTGGAGGGTTTTCTTTAGCCATTATGTAACAGTATGTCTTCTAGCAAGAAGTTCTCTTGTTTTCCTTCATTTGAGGTTGTCTTTATTTCCCCATAATTTCTGCAGGATAGTTTCACAGACGTAGCATACAAGCTTGACACACCCTCTCTTTCAACTCTTAAAAACAGGTCTTCCATTACCTACTGGTCTCCATTTTAGATGAGAAATTTGCTATCATTCAAATTGGTTTTCCTTTATTGATAATGTATTGTTTTTCTTTGTCTGCTTTTAGGATTTTTTTTTAATTCTTAGTTTTCAGAATTTTACTTATGATGTGGTTTGGTGTGAATTTCTTTGGGTTTATCCTGTTTGGAGTTTGCTCAACTTCCTGAATCTGTAAGTTTATGTCTTGGGAAGTTTTCAGTTTCTTCACATTCTTTTCTCTCCTCTCCTTCCTAGATCTCCAATGATAGAAATATTATCTCTTTTGTTATTGTCCCAGAGGTCTCTGAGGCTGTATTAATTTTTTTGTCTATTTTCTCTCTGTTGTTTACATTAAGTAAATTCTATTTATTTGTCTTCAATTTGACGGATGCTGTCCTCTGGCATTTCCATTCTGTTCTTGAGTCCATTGGGTGAGTTTTTAAAAAAAAGATTTTAGGGCACCTGGGTGGCTCAGTCGTTAAGCGTCTGCCTTCGGCTCGGGTCATGATCCCAGGGTCCTGGGATCGAGCCCCACATCGGGCTCCCTGCTCGGCGGGAGGCCTGCTTCTCCCTCTCCCTCTCCCATTCCCCCTGCTTGTGTTCCTGCTCTCACTGTCTCTCTCTCTGTCAAATAAATAAATAAAATCTTTAAAAAAAAAAAAAAAAGATTTTATTTATTTATTTGAGAGAGAGAGAGAGAGTGTGGATGAACGGGGGAGGGGCAGAGGGAGAGGGAGAAACAGACTCCCTGCTGAGCAGGGAGGCCGATGTGGGACTCGATCCCAGGACCCTGAGATCACGACCTGAGCCAAAGGCAGACACTTCACCGACTGAGCCACCCAGGGACCCCTTTTAGTGAGTTTTAAAAAAAGTCAGTTGTATTTTTAGTTCTATAATTTCCATTTGGTTCTTTAAAAGGATAACAGCTTTATTGAGAACATAACTCATACACCACAGATGTATCCTTTAAAAGTGTATAATCCAGTAGTTTTTAGTATACTCAGAATTATACCACAATCACCACTGGCTGATTTCAGAACATTTTCATCTCCCCAAAGGAAACCCCATACCTATTAGCAGTCATTTCCAATTTTCTCCTCCTTCCAGCCCCTGGCAAACACTAATTCACTTTCTCTCTCTGTGGTTTCGCCCAATCAGGACATTTTATATAAATGGAATCATACATGTGGTCTTTTGTGTCTGACACTTAGCATACTGTTTCCAAGGTTCATTCCACTGTTGCAGGTGTCAGACCTTCCTTCCTTTCAACGGCTGAATATGTTCTGTGTTGTGGGTAGACCATATTTTTTAATCCATTCATCGATTGATGTACATTTAGCTTGTTTCTATTTTTTGTTTATTATGAATAATGCTGCTATGAACATTTATATACAGGTTTTTGTGTGGACATAACTTAATTTCTCTTTGATATGTACCTTGGAGTGGAATTGCTGGGTTAACATTATGAATAACTGCCAAACTGTTTTCCAAAGTGGCTGCACCATTTTCCAATCTCATGAATGTTCCAATTTTTCCACACCCTCACGAGTAGTTCATTTTTATAACTTCTATTTCTTTGCTGAGATTTTTTGTTTTTTTTTTTCCCATTCGTTTCAAAAGGGTTTGCAATTTACTGTGGAAGCATCTTTTATGAAGACTACTTTAAAATCCTCGGCAGTTAGTTCTGAGATCAACTTCACCTTGTATCAGTTCATTGTATTTTATCATCAAATTGTTGTTTTCCTGATTTTTCATATGATGGATGATTTTCACTTGTATTCTGGACTGTGATGTTGGGAGACCCTTCCATGTCAGCAGGTAGTCATCCTGTTTAGGTTCAGAGTATAGGTTCTGTCCTTTTGCAGCTTTAGGTCCAATGACAGTTCAGTTTTTAGGGGCCTTGAAAGGCTATCCTGGGCTGTCTCATTCTTTTGGTGCTGTGGGGTTTCCACTCAGTCCCTGCTGGTCCCCAGAAGTCTGGTGTCACTGTGCCACTGTCTGTGGTGGGGAGCCAAGCCTACTAGGCCTGGGTGGAGGGCAGAGACACAGGGCTTTGTTGCTGTGGCTGTGGGCAGATTGGACCACCTGTGTGACTGTGGGGTCTGAGTAAAGCTACTCTCTGTCAGCAGGTATCAGTGTGGGAGGAAACCCACAGCCTGGGCCCCTCGCTCATACCTGGCAATGCTCAGGGCTGCCAAGGCCATTGGTTGCTCTGCTCAGAGACAGAGATACAGACCCCTGATAGGTTCTGAAAAGGCCCTCAGTGTCCCCATTGGTTCCTGGAGGCCATTGGTGGTTCCTACTTCTGTATATTTGACTCTTGACTGTAATATCTGCATTGCCCCAGTTGAGCGGCTGGAGCTGGTTGAGCCCTCGGGGTCACAGGGCCATGAAGACAGTTCTCTGGGCCTTGGGACTGGGGACCCTTCTCTTCACTCTCAGGGCAGTCCCCATTGGTAAGTTTCTCCTTCCCTCATCCATGGAAGCTTCTGGAGGCAGTGGTTCTGTAGAGCCTGAGACCCTGGGGTGTGGGGGTCTTCTGCTATGACCAGCTGTCTGTCTGGCTCTTGCTCAGCCCAGAGGTGGATGGGTCATCCTGGGGCAAGTGGGCATGTGGGTTCCAAAGTGTGTATCCCTGGAGGCTCTTGTTCTAACAAAGACTGAGCAGATCTAATTCGAGGGTGAACGCAGGGTGCAGGGCTGGGTCAGAGCCTGGATGGAATGAGAGGACATGGCTAGTGTCTGGTCCCAGTGATCCCCATGGACAGGAGGTGTTGATGGGTCCTGCGGAGGGGCTGCTCCATCCCCTTTCCCTGGGGCTGGGTGGCTGGTGGGGGAGTGGAAAGCCAGCTGTACCTGGCAGTGAGGGTGACCATTCAGCTTGTGCTGGGACATGGAAGAGAGACACAGTTCCAGGGAGTCACAGTAGCAAGGTGGGGGGCACAGGGGTGTGGGATGCTGCTGGGTCCAGAAACCAAGAGGCAGAATCATGGGCAGCAAGCTGTAGAGAGGGGGTTCTGCCGGATGGAACAGCACGGAAAGGCTGGTAGTGAGAGAGCAAGCCCCTGGGGGGGGGGGGGGACTGCATATAGTAACATGGGGCCTCTGACTGGGTGAGTGATAGTGTTGGTGTCAGAGAGTGTGTGTGAGTGTGTGCATGCATGTGAGTCACACAGGGAGACGCACAGGGGAGACGGGAGAGGATAGCAGTGTCCAGTGCCCTGGAAACAGAGGGAAGAGCATTTCACTGGGCAGGCTGATCCCTGGCCCAGCCCAGGTGGCCTCAGAGCTGGACAGTAGGGGCGCCCCAGGTGGTGGTGGCAGGAATCTGTGGGCAGTGATGCCATGCGTGTGAGTGGTGTAGGAAAACCGGAGGGGATCCCGTTTTGTGTTAGAGATGCAGACACCCATGCACAGGTTGGAAGGGGATGAGGAGGCTCTGGGGGATGTACCAGAGATGTACCAGTGATGAATGAAGACCCTCAGGGGTCAGTGAGAGCGGTAGGGAGAGGGACATGCCTTCCTCTGGATCTGTGTGCGGGAGTCTGCCCTCTGTCTCCTCCCTCTGTGAGTCCAGGATGGGCCCGGGAGGTGGTCTGGGGTGGCCCAGGCTGGGACAGAGACTTCTCCGTGACTGCTGTTGTGTTTCTCCAGCACCAGCCCAGGAAGGGGTGGTGAGAATCGGGGATCAAGGGGCTGTGATGGGGAGGGGCTGTGCAGGAAAAACCAGGGTGCAGAGGCCTAGAAGGGGTGTGGTTCGGGAAATACATCCTGGTCCTGGTGAGGTGGTCCATTTGGTCCTGGTCCCGGGAGCTGCCGAGACCTGAAACCCAAGGAGCCTGGGAGAGCGGAAGGAAGGACGGGCAGCTGGCTGGGGGTGGGGTAGAGGTGAGGAGGGAGTGGAGAGTGGTGGGGTGCGTGTGGTGGGCCACAGGCCCGCCAGTGGAAGGGGGGAAATAATGATTGGGAGGCGCGGTGGGGTGGTGGGAAGAGCAGCCCCAGTTCCAGGCAGCGGAGGACAAGTGACTTCCTTGCCTGGGGGGTGGGGTCACCCACATCGTAGGGCGCCCCAGAGGGCTTGGGAGGGGAGCGGAGGACATGGTTGGGGGGAGGGGGACCGTGGAGGCAAGGACGCAGGGCTGCGTGGGGGCAGTGGGCGGGTCTCTGTGTGACCCCACCCCGTCACCTTTCTGGACTGCGCGTACTGGGGGGTCAGGGGACCTGACTTTGTGCTGAGGCCTCGCAGCAAGACCTTGGAAGTGGCCGTGGGCAAACGCAGGCGTCTTTATACCTCCCAGCTGCAGCCGGCTCTCCCCCCACCCGCACAAAGACGGTTCCGGGCCCCTCTGAGGCTGGCCTGTCCTTCTGTAGGCGGACCAGGCGACCTGAGGCTGGCGTACAGACACAGTTCCTGCGACGGAGTGGTGCTGGTCCGCCACAAGGAGCAGTGGGGACACGTGTGCAACCAGGAGTGGACGTTGGCGGAGGCATCTGTGGTCTGCAGGCAGCTGGGCTGTGGACATGCTGTGGGTGCCCCCAAGTACGTCCCGTTGCCCGGGGAGATGGTGCGGCCCTGGCTCCACAATGTGTCCTGCAGGGGTGATGAGCTTTCCTTCTGGGAGTGCAGCCTCGGGGCTTGGACTCGGAGCGAGTGCCCTCACGAGTGGGTGGTGGTTGCTCTGTGTGCAAGTAAGTCGTGCAGGAGGAAGCTGGGGAGGGGGAAGAGGGTAGGTCTGGGGGAGGGGGGAGGAGAGAGGATCTGGGGGGGCACTCCTTACTGGGCATGGGAACCATCCCCACCTGTAAAGCTTTCCAACCTCTCATGACTCTTTCATTCCTTCTGTTAGCGGTCCGTTGCTTTTCATTCAACAAGTGCTTATTTGCAAGGCACTATTCTGGGTGCTGGGGATGCAGCTGTGAATAAATCAGACAAAAATCCTGCTGCATGGAGCCTGTACTCTCCTAGGGGGAAACAGAGTAAATAAAGAAGTACAACAGCAATGTGGAATGTGGAGAAGCGGGAAACGGACAGACGGGTGGGGGCTAGGGACCACCCTGTCTTCTAGACACCTGAGGGTGCCTGTCGGTGTTTAACATTAGTTATTTAAACATGATTTCAAAGATGATGAGGAGGCAAATGCTTTCCCTTTGAGGTCTATCTTGAGGGTCCTCTGCTGTCTCTGGGCACTTGTGAACTTGTGAGGCCCCCCATAGCCTCCTGTCTGTGAAGCTGACCCACTACATGGTTAATGGGGCCCAGTATAAAGCGAAAATGCAGGGACCCTTGTTCAAAACAACAAGATTTTCAAGACAGTGACAGCAGAGTATTAAGCCAGGCACAGGTCCCTCTGAGGGGTGGGGGGGGGGGAGGGCTTTGTGACTGGCTGCTCTCAGGAAGGGCCTTCTGGACCCTCTGGAAGGAGCCGAGTTGATTGCAGCCTCTGATCCAGGCCCAGCGTAGGGAATGCCACGCCCAAATGGAGTCTGGTCATCGAGGCAGGCCAGAGGCTCTGAGTGGCCATGCGGCCAGCAGAGTCCCCACCTTCTGTCACGTGGGCCTGTGCTTCTCAGATGGCACCTTCCGGGAGATCCAGCTGGTAAAGGGCCGCAGCCCCTGCTCTGGACTCCCCGAGATCAGGAATGTGAATGGGGTGGATCGCCTCTGCGGCCTGCATGAGGAGGAGGCCACGGTGTTCTGCCAGGAGCTGGGGTGTGGGCCTGTGCTTCAGGCCCCCCGCCAAGACGTGGGGGTTGTCAGGAAGTACCTGACGTGCAGGGGTACTGAGCCCACCATCCGGAACTGCAGACTCAACAATAATCTCCGCAGTGGTTGTGACTTCCAGCAGGACGCGGAGGTCGTCTGCTCAGGTGAGACCCCACGCGCGGCCCGCCTGAGTCTCAGGGCGCACACCCCTGGGGAAGGAGCTGCTGGGAGTGGTCTCAGCTCTCGCAGACCCATCTCCTCCTGACACCCGGGCAGTTTGGTGTCTCAGATGGATTAGGCATGGGCTGGACAGGTCAGGGCAGGCACTGTGACCATCTGGCGTTCTCTAGCTCACAGAGGCCTGGAGGTGAGAGCACAGGAGGCGCTCTTGGGTAGCTCACCATGTGCCTCACCAGGTCCCCTGTGTGTGCGTCCCCGCAGAGGTGTCCTGGCTCAGAATCCCTGGGCCAGCTGGGGTCCTGGCTGTCCTGCAGCATCTGCGCTGGTTGAGCTGTGATTGTCGCCTTATAACATGAGTCAGCTGGCTGGTGGTTGCCCCCTCCCAGTCCTGTCTCAGATGGGCAAGTGAGTTGGCCCTCATAGATCCTGCCTGTGTTCTGGGAATTAGGAAAGGCTAAAGCACCACCTTCCTTGGTGCCCCCAAGAAGGCAGTGATCTGGGCCGGAGAGGTGCCTTGACCTGGCTTCCAAGACTATACAGGGTCTTGATGCCCCTGCCCTGGGCAGGCAGAGGCTGTGTGACACCTGAGGGCACCTGGAGGAGGTGACTCTGACCTCTGATCTCAGGGAAGTGACCAGGGACTCCTGCTCTGTTCTAGGTGGAGGGTGTATGGGCTATCAGTTTCTGCCCAGGGTTTGCAGACCCACTGCCTGGTTACAGATTGTCTACCCTGGCTGGAGCCTCCTGTGGCCCAGGGAGGTGGCTGAATTGTTCACCTGAGAACACTTATCCCTAACTGAGAGTTTGTATCCTCCCCCAGGACACATAGAAGCCCGGTTGGAGGGCGGTGAGCACCCCTGTGCCGGGCGTCTGGAAGTGAGGCGTGGCCTGACCTGGGGCACTGTCTGTGACGCTGACCTGGACCAGGCAACGGCTCACGTTGTGTGCCAGGAGCTGCAGTGTGGCTCGGCTGTGTCCACTCCCGGGGGCGCCCACTTCGGCAGGGGTTCTGGGCCTGTGTGGACACAGGCCTTCCATTGTGCAGGCAATGAGTCTCTGCTGTTCCACTGCCCCCAGGGGCCTGGGCACCAGTGTGGGCACCGCCAGGATGCCGGGCTCAGGTGCTCAGGTGAGGCTGGGAGGGTAGCGTCAGGTAGACTTCCCTGCCAGCCTCCCTTGGTTACTCCCTCTGGGGTCTCTAAACTAGGCTCATAAAGGTGCCTCTGGCCAGAAGGGTGTGCGTGTTCCTGGTTGAGGAAGTGTTGCTTCTGTGGGTTGAGGGGGAGGAGAGGCTTGTGCCCCCCGCCGTGGCTACACCATGGTCTGTGGGCACATCTGCAGAGGCAGGATCTGGATGCTGAGGCTGAGGTGGGGAGGGAGCTAGTGAGGCAAGGGCGTGGCTGTGGCCAGCGCACTGGGTGCAAAGGAAAGAAGCTGGTCTGTGGCTGAGGGGGACGCTGACTCCCACTCCCCTCTTCAGAGTTCCGGCTGGTTAACGGCAGCAGCAGCTGTGAGGGGCGTGTGGAGCTCCAAGTGCAGGGGGCCTGGGCACCCCTCTGTGCTGCCCACTGGGACTTAGCAGATGCCACCGTCCTCTGCCACCAGCTCAACTGCGGTAGTGCGGAGGCCACACCCCGAGGAGGCCACTTTGGGAACGGGGACGCTCCCATCTGGCCTGATGTGTTTCACTGTGTGGGGACAGAACCCTATTTGTGGAATTGCCCAGTAAGCACCCTGGGGGCCGGGGCCTGTGCGCCGGGAAACGCGGCTGCAGCGGTCTGCTCAGGTGGGTCCGCAAGAGCGGTGGGCTGAGGGAGGCTGGGAGTGGGCGGGGTTCTGCTGGGAGGTGGTGGTTGTCTCGCCCTGACCCCTTGTCCATGCGTGCGTCCTCCCCAGGTCTCCTCCACGCCCTGCGGCTGAGGGACGGACAGAGCCGCTGCGATGGCCGCGCGGAGGTCTCCCTGGACGGGGTGTGGGGCCGCGTCCTGGACGACGCGTGGGACCTGAGCGGCGCCCGCGTGGTGTGCAGGCAGCTGGGGTGCGGACAGGCTGACCGGGCCTACGACGCGCCTGCGCCCAGGCGCGGGGCGGTCCCGGTGGGGCTGAGCCGCGCGCGCTGTCGGGGCACCGAGAACCGCCTGATCCAGTGCAACGTGTCCGCATCCCCGCTGGTACCCTCGGGGGCCTCGCGGGACGCGGGCGTCGTGTGCTCGGGTGAGTGAGTGCCCGCGCCGCCCGCCCATAGCCCGCGGGCCGGCTGCCCTGACTCCGCGTGTCTCCGCAGGGAGCCGGCGGGTGCGGCTGGCCGCCGGGCCGCACCGCTGTGCAGGGCGCGTGGAGGTGCTGCACGGGGGCACGTGGGGCACCGTGTGTGACGACGGCTGGGACCTGAGGGACGCCCACGTGGTCTGCCGGCAGCTGGGCTGCGGCCAAGCCCTCCGCGCCCTGGGGGCCGCGCCCTTCGGTGCGGGGTCGGGGCGCATCTGGATGGACCAGCTGGGCTGCAGCGGCCACGAGTCTGCGCTGTGGCAGTGCCCGTCGGGGGGCTGGGGCCAGCAGGACTGCGGGCACAAGGAGGACGCCGGCGTCATCTGCTCAGGTCGGTCCTGTTGGTTGACTGTCTCCACGGGGCAGCTGGATACGGAATGGTCGCGCTGTCCTAGCGCGTAACATCTCGCACACTTGCCTTCCACGATTCCACTAACGTCTCTTCCCGGCTGGAGAGCTCCACGGTGTATTGGACAGTGTTCTCTTGCTGCAGTGATGCTGCAGGCCAGAGCAACTTTACGCTGCCGGGGGTGGGGGCACCGGGAGGGGTGGACAGGAGACCCCGGCGGGGGGCGGGGGGGGGGGTGGACAGGAGACCCCGGCCGGGGGGAGGGTGCGGGTCTGCTCAGATGCGGCTGGCGGTCCCGGACCAGCACTGCCTGGGGTCTGTCACCCCTGCTCACAGGCTCAGCTCACATTTGTGTGTGAGCTTTCTCTGTCTCAAACTCTTTGGACCCTTATTTCAGTGTTCTGGAGGACTTTTTCCAGAATGCTTAAAAGGTGGTGTATGAAAGCTTATGCATATCTGAGGCTCTTTATATTAGTAGTGTGTGGGTGTGGTCATTCCAGAGGGACAGAGTGTCATTTATTGGGGGGGTGTGAGCCTGTGAGGGGTCTGCGCAGGGCTGCCCTCCATGACGGAGTTGAGCGTTCACTGTGCTTTCTTCTTCCTGGTTTTGCCTTAGGAAAGTTTTCCTCATCTGATGTCTCAGATGATCGCTCTGTTTCAATCCTTGTGTGTCTTTCAAAGTGACATTTCAGCTCATTATTTTAGATCTTCCTTGTCCTTTTTATTCATTATTTTTTTGGGGGGGGCTCTGGTCTTTTCTCATATATTCTGGGGGAGTGTCTCTAGGTTTTGTATACATCACTGATTTGCTTGTGTGTCAACAAAAGTTCTTGGATGTGCATTTCAACTTGGCAAGTTTGCCTTCCTTCTTCTGTCTCAGGGGCTCCCTCAGGCAGCTGATCACTTGCTGACTGATAGGACTCTGCTGCTGGGAACTGGTTGTTGGCAGGGGTGGGGGATGCTCTGTCTCTGTTATGATTCAACGTGGAAGCAATGTTCCAAAAGCGAGAGCCAAAGCAGGCCAGGCATGTGTGTGACGCCCAGGCCTGGGACAGGCGTGGGTCACTCTTACCCCATTTGGTCAGTTGGCTGAAGTCCCAAGGCCAGCCCAGATTCAGGGGGTCAGCCCAGACTCATTTCAAGGAGTGTGGGTACAGCAGGATATCTTAGGGGCCACTTTGGTAATCTGTCATGGATGTACATCCTTCAAGCATTTTTAAAAAGCTTATTTAAATTTTAATTTGTTATGGCCCCATCACGTGCAATTCATACCCTGCAGAGGTATTTTTAATGTATTGTGGACTCTCATAACATAATTTTAAAGGATTGTCTAATGCTTTATTAGTGGTGATATTATGGTTTACTTAAGACATCTCAGTGTTGTTGGAGTTGCCCTGCTTGAGGGTAATGTGATGGTACTTGGGCCATGACCAGCCAGGGTTGATGCTCTCTGAACATGAAACTGCACTCATTCCTGTTTTTCAATTTTTTAAGTTTTTATAGTCACTGCTACATTGATCATCTTGTGCACAAGGATTATTCTGTACTCTGTTTTTTTTAATTTAAATTCAATGAACATATATACTCCATTTTAGTTCATCATCAGTGATTCATCAGTCTTATATAACACCCAGTTGCTCATTCCATCACATGCCCTCCTAATGCCCATCACCCAATTACCCCATCCCCCCACCCCCTTCCCCTCCAGCAACCCTCAGTTTGTTTCCTATAGTTAAGAGTCTCTTATGGTTTGTCTCTCTCTCTCTGATATTGTTTTGTTTTATTTTTTCCTCTCTTCCCTTATGTTCATCTATTTTATTTCTTAAATTCCACATATGAGTGAGATCATATGATAATTGTCTTTCTCTGACTGACTTACTTTGCTTAACAAAATACCCTCTAGTTCCATCCATGTTGTTGCAAATGGCAAGATTTCAATCTTTTTGGTGGCCAAGTAATATTCCATTGTAGATATGAACCACATCTTCTTTATCCATTCATCTGTCAATGGACATCTGGACTCTTTCCATAGTTTGGCTATTGTGGACATTGCTGCTATAAACATCGGGGTGCACGTACCCCTTCGGATCCCTACATTTGTATCTTTGGGGTAAATACCCAGTAGTGCAATTGCTGGGTCATCGGATAGCTTTATTTTTAACTTTAACTTTTTGAGGAACCTCCATACTGTTTTCCAGAGTGACCGTACCAGCTTGCATTCCCACTAACAGTGTAAGAGGGTTTCCCCTTTCTCCGCATCCTCGCCAACATTTGATGTTTCCTGACTTGTTAATTTTAGCCATTCTGACTGGTGTGAGGTGGTATCTCATTGTGGTCTTTATTTGTATTTCTCTGATGCCAATGATGTTGAACATTTTTTCATGTGTCTGTTGACTATTTGTATGTCTTCTTTGGAGACATGTCTTTTCATGTCTTCTGCCCATTTCTTGACTGGATTATTTGTTCTTTGGGTTTTGAATTTGAGAAGTTCCTTATAGATCTTAGATACTAGCCCTTTATCTTATATGTCATTTGCAAATATCTTCTCCCATTCCGTGGGTTGTCTTTTGGTTTTGTTGACTGTTTCCTTTGCTGTGGAGGAGCTTTTTTCACTTTTTTCTTTGTTTCCCTTGCCTTTGGTGATGTGTCTTGAAAGAAGTCACTGTGGCCAATGTTGAAGAGGTTACTGCCTATGTTTTCCTCTAGGATTTTGATGGATTCTTGTCTCACATTTAGGTCTTTCATCCATTTTGAGTTTATCTTTGTGTATGGTGTAAGGAAATGGTCCAGTTTCATTCTTCTGCTTGTGGCTGTCCAGTTTTCCCAATACCATTTGTTGAAGAGACTGTCTTTTTTCCATTGGACATTCTTTCCTGCTTTGTCAAAGATTAGTTGACCATAGAGTTGAGGGTCCATTTCTGGGCTCTCTATTCTGTTCCATTGATCTATGTGTCTGTTTTTGTGCCAGTACCATGCTGTCTTGATGATCACAGCTTTGTAATACAGCTTGAAGTCTAGAATTGTGATGCCCCTAGCTTTGGTTTTCTTTTTCCACATTCCCCTGGCTACTTGGGGTCTTTTCTGGTTCCATACAAATTTTAGGATTATTTGTTTCAGCTCTGCGAAAAAACTTGATAGTATTTTGATAAGGATTGTATTGAACGCATAGATTGCTTTGGGTAGCATAGACATTTTAACAGTGTTTGTTCCATGAGCATGGAATGTTTTTCCATTTCCTTGTGTATTCCTCAATTTCTTTCATGAGTGTTTTATACTTTTCAGAGTACAGATCTTTTACCTCTCTGGTTAGGTTTATTCCTAGGTATCTTATGGTTGTTGGTGTCATTGTAAATGAGATTGACTCCTTAATTTCTCTTTCTTCTGTCTCATTGTTAGTGTATATAAATGCAACTGACTTCTGTGCATTCATTTTATATCCTGCCACTTTGCTGAATTCCTGTATGAGTTCTAGCAATTTTACGGTGGAGTCTTTTGGGTTTTCCACATAGAGTATCATGTCGTCTGCAAAGAGTGAGAGTTTGACTTCTTCTTTGCCGATTTGGATGCCTTTTATTTCTTTTTGTTGTCTGATTGCTGAGGCTAGGACTTCTAATACTATGTTGAATAGCAGTGGTGATAGTGGGCATCCCTGCCGTGTTCCTGACCTTAGGGGAAAAGCGCTTAGGTTTTCCCCATTGAGAATGATATTCACTGTGGACATTTCATATGTGGCTTTTATGATATTGAGGTATGTTCCCTCTATCCTTACACTGTGAAGAGTTTTAATCAAGAAAGGATGCTATACTTTGTCAAATGCTTTTTCTGCATCTATTGAGAGGACATATGGTTCTTTTCCTTTGTTTTATTAATGTAGTGTATCACATTGATTGATTTGTGGATATTGAACCACCCTTGCAGCCCAGTAATAAATCCCACTTGGTTGTGGTGAATAATTGTTTTAATGTACTGTTGCAGGGAATGATCCAAATCTTTTGGTACAAGCTGAGACCTGATTTGTGACCCAGTATGTGATCTATTCTGGAGAATGTTCCATGTGCATTTGAGAAGAATGTGTATTCTGTTGCTTTAGGATGGAATGCTCTGAATATATTGTTAAGTCCATCTGGTCCAGTGTGTCACTCAAAGCCCTTGTTTCTTTGTTGATCTTCTGCTTAGATGATTTGTCCATTGCGGTGAATGGGGTGTTAAAGTCCCCTACTATTATTGTATTATTATTGATGTGTTTCTTTAATTTTGTTATTTACTGGTTTATATAATTGGCTGCTCCAATGTTAGGGGCATAGATATTTACAATTGTTAGATCTTCTTGTTGGATAGACCCTTTAAGTATGATATAGTGTCCTTCCTCATGTCTTATTAGTCTTTGGTTTTAAAATCTAATTTGTCTGATATAAGGATTGTTAGCCCAGCTTTCTTTTAACGTTCATTAGCATGATACATGTTTTCCACCCTTCGCTTTCAACCTGGAGGTGTCTTTAGGTCTAAAATGAGTCTCTTGCAGACAGCATATCATGGGTCTTGCTTTTTTATCCAATCTAATACCCTGTGTCTTTTGATTGGGGCATTTAGCTCATTTACATTCAGAGTAACTATTGAAAGATATGAATTTAGGGCCATTGTACTACCTATAAAGTCCCTGTTTCCGTATATTGTCTCTGTTCTTTTCTGGTCTTTGTTACTTTTGGGCTCTCTCTTTGCTTAAAGGATCCCCTTTAATATTTCTTGCAGGGCTGGTTTAGTGATCACCAATTCTTTTAGTTTCTGTTTGTCCTGGAGGATTTTTTTTTATCTTTCCTTGTATTCTGAATGAAGCCTTGATGGATAAAGTATTTTTGGCTGCATATTTTTCTCATTTAGCATCCGGATTATTCTGTATTTTGAATGATTTCCAAAGATGGATTTCTGGACAGTTAGCTGACACCTGCTGAGACATTACAGCTGGGGATGAAATCTGGTCACCTGAGGTTAACTGCTACCTACATCCCTGGGGTGGAGATTGTCATGGGGATGCGTGATTGATTTAAGGTTCATGCCAGGGGCTCCCTGGGTTAGATGTCCCAAGCAGCACTGATGCTGGTGCTGGGACCCTCTCATTTTGGCCTTCTCCTTTGGGGATTTCCCCTGGCCTGACTGCTCTTGTCTTCTAGGGTCAGTGGCTCTGAGGCTGCGAGGTGGCATCCACCACTGTGCTGGGTGGCTGGATGTGTTCTACAATGGGACGTGGGGTGCCGTGTGCAGTAATGCCCTGAAGGACATCTCCTTGTCCATCATCTGCAAGCAGCTTGGCTGTGGGGAGCAAGGCTGGCTAGAGAACAGGCCCGTCCACACTGGCTCGGGCACCTCCTGGGTGGACAACATCGAGTGCCGCAGGCTGAGAAACTCCACACTGTGGCAGTGCCCCTCGGCACCATGGTACCCACATTCCTGCACCCCTGGAGAGGAGGTCTGGATCACCTGTGCAGGTGGGATGCTGGTGGTTTCTGACAAGCCACCCATCCGTGATTCAGGGCCGGGGGGTCATGTGGGTTCTACAAACTGCATTCTGAAGCTTTTCAGGGCATTTACAGTGGGATGGTGCCTACTTAATCCAATAGGATTGTCAGAGAAAATGACACAGGATTCCGGGGAGACCCTCAACTGCTCATCCACCCACAGCTGCCCAGGTACCCTTCTGTCCATCTCCCTGTCCACTCTTCATCTTGGTCCTGCCCTGCAGTGACCACAGCCCCCTTTTCCAGAAGAGGGTATGCTGCGTGTGCGTGGGGGCAAGGACAACTGCTCTGGCCGCGTGGAGCTCTGGCATGCTGGCTTCTGGGGCACCATCTGTGATGATTCCTGGGACCTGGCAGACGCAGAGGTTGTGTGCCGCCAGCTGGGCTGTGGCCCGGCTGTGGGTGCCCTTGTGGGGGCCGCCTTCGGGCCAGGCTCGGGGCCTGTGTGGCTGGATGAGGTGGGGTGCCGTGGCAGCGAGGCATCCCTGTGGAGCTGTCCTGCAGAGCCATGGGGACTCGGAGACTGTGGGCACAAGGAGGATGCGGGCGTGCACTGCTCCCGTGAGTGGGTAGGGGGTAGCGGGACAGGCGGGGTGGGAGGGTTTGTTGGGGGCTGGGGAGGGGTTACCAGAAGGGTTCCTCCGAGTATCCCCACAGAACCTGGCTTCCTCTGGCTGCCTCTGTGGCTGTCCCATGACATGTTGGCTCAGGCTGAGTGGGGCTGGGACACTTCCCTGAGGGTCTGGGTAAGGGTCTAGCTGCCCAGGGCTGTGGCTGCCTCCCCTACTTTGCCCTCAGAGCCTTCCTATTTCTCTCGCAGGTGACAGGGGAACCACGGCCTTGCCACCAATGCTGGCATGGACATCGGGTAGTGTGCTCTCCCTCAGGGCTCAGCTCATGCTCTCGTCTGGCCCCAACTCAGAGGGGCCCTACAATGGGTTCTGCACAGAGGGGTGCCCTGGAGTCTCCTGTGGGTGCCAAGGCTCCAGTCAGCCCCTCCTTAGGCTGGTCGGGCCAAGGTCAGGAGGACCAGGACCACCCCCTCCTCCAAGGAAAACGGCTGTGCATCCTCCTCTGTGGAGAGCCTTTGGGAGGGACAGCAGGCCCAGGCCCTGCCCAGCAACTTCTCTGGGGTCTTTCTTTTACCAACTGGGGGGTTTGACCTGGGAACACTGTGGCCTCCCTTCTGGCCCTCTCTCCTCTGGGTGCCCTCCCCCTCCCTGAGAGGCTCAGGTGGTCCAGACCCAAGGTCACAATACCCCAGGCACACAGGCACACAAGGGAGACCCCGCCTCCCACTGTCCCCACAGGCCCTCCCCTGGCCCCTCCATCTGCCCTCAAGGCCGAGAACCTGCCCATGACGTTTTGCTTTGTCCTCGGCACCCTTCTGGTCATTGTCTCCCTGGTCCTGGGAGCGCAGTGGTACCGTGGCAGAACCCGCAGGGGTAGGTGGGTGTGGTTGGGGAGGTGAACACAAGGTTCGGGATGGGGAGGCTGGGGGTGCACACTCTGAGACCCCAGCCCATCACAGGCCCCTTCTATCCTGGTAACTGCTCTGTATGCCCGGTGCCACCTGGACCCCCACTGCATGGCGACTTCTCAGTGACACTCTTGGACCCTGGGGACTCAGGGGATCCTGGGCCTTGCTTTGCTTCTGAAGGGTGGCCTGGGTGTGAGAACAAGTCCCCAGTGGTGTCCTGATTCCTCAGGCCATCTGTGTGGTGGGGCTAACCAGCCGGGGGTGCCCGGGGAGGCATGTGCCCTTGTGGGGGATGTTGCTCTTGGTGGGCGACTGCAGCAGAAGGGCCAGGTTGCATGCATGGGAGACCCCACAGGGCCAGCAGACAGGAGGTCAGTTGGGGGCTGGGGAGGGGTTGCCAGACTGTGGGGAGTGTCTCTTCTAGAGGGCTCTGGTGTGGCTTTTGCAGGTTCCAGAATGTTGGGGAGTCTGCCCTCGGAAGGTGTTTATGAGGACATCGGAGCTGTCCCCATGGGGGAGAAAGACGAGGGGCCCAGAGTGTCCCAGAACCTGGCCCTGGAGGAGGAGTATGATGACGCTGGGGAGCCAGAGCTGGGCCCTGAGGAGGAGGAGGAAGAGGAGGAGGCGCCCCTGAGCCCCACCGGTGTGCACCTCTGTGCCTTGGTGTCTGTCCTGCTGTCCCTTCTGTACTGTGCCTATACCTGGGGCTCTGCTCTGGCCAGTGCCTACATTTAAAGACCCTGAGAGCCATCAGCCCATGTGTCCATGACCCTCACTCCTGTGTCACAGGCTCGGATGTCAGGAAATTCGGCCGTCCCTTCAAAGTTGCTCCTTAGACAGGAATCTTCTTGTGGGTGGTTGTGGAGTTTAGGGAGGGTCCTGGAGTTTTCTTTGGGTTTCTTTTCATGGCTGCCCACAGGGTCCTTCTAGTACCTTGTCCTGGCCGGCTGCAGGGAGCCTGAGCAGACAGGGTGGGAGGGGATGCAGTGTGACCCTGGCTCACCCACTCTAGTCCTTGTCTGACCTTCTGGCTTCAAGCGACACACCAGGGCCAGAAGTCAGGGGGACTCTGAGCGATGGCCAAGGGGCCCAGTGCACGTCTCTCTCCTTAAACGCAGGTGGGGCTCCTTGCAGCCTCGGCCCCAAAGCTCAGGCTGAGATGGAAGACACAGTGTGCCCTAGGACGTGATGACCGTGAGCTGGCCATGGGGGACATCAGTGAGACCAGAGGAGGGAGAGAGCCCAGGCCCTGGAGGGCTTTCATTGTCCTCATTTCAAAAGGAGATGTCATTAAAGTCCCTTTGAAACCACTCATTCATGCATTAATTCATCTCAGAAACATTCCTCAGACCGTCCCCCCTCAGCCCAGGTTCTGTTCTCAGCTACCCCCTCTTCACCCTGGTCCGATGTGGACGCATGTTTTCAACGTTCTGCACCCACAGCTTCTTGCCCACATGGTTTTCCTGTGCGCATCCGGATGGGGGCCCCTGACGAACCAACTCCTGGGCGCCCCTCTTCACATCCACAGAGGGTGCTGGAAGCGGCCCAGGTGCTCCGTTGTGCCAGAGTCCCCAGTACTCACAGAGGGACCCAGCCCTTTGTGACCACACCCACACCGGCCACAGCCTTTCCACCTCCCTTCCGTCCCCACCCCACCCTCACTCTCTGCATCCTGCCACCGCCACTCTGACCACGCCCTGACCACGCCCACCTGGCACACCTTCCCCACCCCACCCTCACACCCTGCATCCCTGACCACCGCCATTCTGACCACGCCCTGACCACGCCCACCTGACCACACCTTCTCCACCCCATCCTCACACCGTTCCTCACACCGTCCTTCCCTGACCACACCCACCCTGACCACAGCCTGGTCACCCTCACACTGGATATCCCTGGGCCTGGGGGGTGGGGGAAGGTGTGCGGCAGGAGTGCGTCCCCTGGGGTCAGGAGGGAGAGAAGGGAGCTGGCAGGAAGTGGGGTGGGGGTCTGGGCATGGGACAGGGGTCTGGAAGACGCATGGGGAGCAGAGTAAGGGTGTCAGCCAAACAGCCAGAGCGGTTGGGACTTAGAGGCAGTGTGCGGGACCCCTCTATCTGTGCTGCCCTTCCCCAAAGCATAGTGCTCCGCTCCTGCCCCAGGCAGCCGGACCGTGCCCCCTTCATGGCTGTGTGCTGAGCTTTTTCCCGGTGGCCCCCAGTCCTTTCAGTGCATCTGTAGGGTATTGATTAGGCTTCTTGTGAGGGAAGAGCATGGGGGGACCCACTTGAGGCAGCTGCAGGTCCCTGAGCCCTGAGCTGGGGCTGCAGCTCAGAGCAGGCGCAGGCTGTGGCTCGGGAGGTGCTGGGACTGGGGCGCGGAGGGTCCTGCTGACCGGGTCCTCCTGCCCTCCCTGGAAATCCTCGTCTCCCTCCAGACTCTCCTCACCTCCTCCATGCTGGTCTGAAAACCTGAGCTGCCCTCTCGAAAACTGGTCACCTGGCAGATCTTTTGGAGAGCAAGCATTATTGATCTTATTCCGTTTATAAAACAATACATGCTTATTATTGTAAATTTAAAAACTCATAGAACAAAGAAAGAGAATGGAAGACACTTGTTCTACACTCGGAAATGAATCCCTCAGCATCCTGGTTTATATCCATGAGAACCTTTCTTTGCACGGATGTGTAGATATGAGCGTGATTTACGAGGTGCGTGGTCTATGGGTCCTGTGTGTTTCCCGCCTGAGCCCTGCGGTCATCGTTTGCAGGTGGGTGGAGCACTCTCCCTACCCAGGTGGCTGTGGGGTGTGGCCCTTCCTCCTCCTAGGTGAACGTGCTGCTCTCCACAGGGCTCTGGGTTCCACGAGGTGCATGAGAGGAGGGGACCACACCACGTGGGCCCCAGAGAGATGGGCTGTCTCAGCCCGTTGCAGGCAGTGAAGCGCCTGTGTGCACGTGAAGAGCCGAGACCCTAACTCTGTGGAGATGCCTCAGAGAAGGTACTTAGGCACTCATTTGTTAACATTTTAATTCCTTAATGTCATTGACACCATCAAAATAAAGTGTGAGAAAACTGAAGAAACTCAAAATTAAGGATACAAATTGAGATCGAAGGTGAATATTTGATTTCTGGTTTTTGAAATTTCTGGACAAGGAGTCCTTGAGTGCGTTTTTGCCATGTACAGCCTTCCTGTGTTCTTGCTCCAAAGGCCGTGTCTGGGAGTCACTGGGGGGCAGACGACACCGCTGGGGTGCCGGGCAGTCGGGTCAATTTCCCAGAGACCTGTCAAACGCCTACCCTGCCCTTGATGGACTGTTTCAGTTCAGTGTTCCCCCAGGTCATGCGGAGGACCAGCTAGTGGGTGCCGAGCACCCCTGTGCCAGCGTCTAGAAGTGAGGTGTGGCCCGACCTAGGGCATCGGCTGCAACGCCCACCTGGACCGGGCCAAGGCCCACGTGGTGTGCCCGGGAGCTGCAGTGTGGCTCAGCCATGTCCACTCCTGGGGGCGCCCACTTTGACTGGGGCTCTGGGCTCGTGTGGACAGAGGTCTTCTGTTGTGCAGGCAATGAGTCTCTGCTGTTTCACTGCCCCTGGGGAACTGGGCACCAGTGTGAGCACTGCCAGGATGCCAGACTTAGGCGGGAAGCAGAAAGTAGTGTTTCTATCATTGTGAAGGGAATTGTTCTCTTAATTTCCTTTAGGGTTTTTCACTGATGGTATGTAGAGATTCAACTAATTTTTACGTATTGATCTTGTACCATCAACTTTCCTGAATTTATTTAATAGTTTTTTGTAGGATTCTGTAGGATTTTCTACATAGAAGATCATGTCTGTGAATACAGATATTTTACTTCGTTTCCCATCTGAATGCCTTTTGTTTCTTTTTTCTTGCCTAATTGTTTTGACTAGGAGTGGCGGGAGAGGCGTCCATGACTTTCCCCCCGATAGGAGGGGAGATTGCAGTCCACCCACTGCTGAGCCTGGTGCGTGCTGTGGGTTTTCATATATGGCCTCTGTCATGTTGAGAAAGGTTCCTTTCCTTTCCAGTTTGCCGAGTGTTTCATCCTGAAGGTCTGCTGGGTTTTGTCAAATGCTTTTTCTGCATCAGTCGAGATGATCAGTGGAGAATCTGGGGCTGGGCTTTTCTTTGTTCAGAGATTTTTATTTACTGATTCATTCTCTTTAATTTTTATAAGTCTGCTCAGATTTTCTGTTTATTTTCGGTCAGTTTTGGTAGTTTATGTGTTTCTGGTAATCTGTCCGTTTCATCTGAATTATGTCATGTGCTGGGTGCATGCTCACTGCCTCCACTTCCGTTTCTGATTTTAGTAACTTGAGTCTTTTCTATTGTTTTCATGGTCAATCTAGCTAAGTGTGAATTTTATTTACCTTTTTAAAGAATAAAATGTTTATCTTCATTATTCTCTCTCTTGATTTGTGCTGTACATTCACTTGCTTTCATTCTATTCGTCATGACTCCCTTCCTTCTACTCGTTTCAGATCTGGTTTCTTCTTCTCTTTCTAGTTTCCTAAGGTATAAATTTAGGTTATTGTTTGGAGATTCTTCTTAATGAAGGCATTTTTTTATTTTTTGCTTCAATCCATATCTTGGTATGTTGTGTTTTCATTTCCATTCAGCTCAAAGATTTTTCTAGCTTTCTGTGTGATGTCTTTTCCCCATTGGCTGTTTATGAGCCTGTTGTGTTTGTAGATTTTCCAGTTTTCCTGGTGCTGTTCATTTCTAGCTTCATTCCACTGTAGTCAGAGATACTTTTTGTGATTTCAATCTCTTAAAATGTATTCAGATTTGATTTGTGGTCCAACATACAGTCTATGTAAAGGCTCTTTGTTACGTGTGACCACAGAGGTCTCTTTCATTAGCTGAGTGGAGACTTGAAGTAGATTTGAAATTGATTTTCTTAAATGCTTGCAGCCAAAACCAAACACCTGGCCTTTGTGCACCAGCTCTTTGTTGGCTCACACCTTCAGCGCTCTGGCCGGCTGCCACCAGCTCTGCCCTAGTGCCCATTTCCTACCTGTGCAGGACCAAATTCACCCACATCTTGTTTCAGCACATGTCCCTTGGTGTTGTGAGTAAGAGAGGAGTCTTCCTCCAGACCCTCTGCCCCACACCTGGACAAGCTGATGAGAGACCCGGGTCACAAGTCGCTGCCTGTGTGTGGAGACCCTCGCCTGGCCCCACCGCCTGACAGGGTAACCCTGAGCCACGCTCCTTCCCTGCTGTCTCAGGCTCGCTGGGGGCTGCCCTGCTCCCCCTAGGGACCACAAGGGATGAGTCAGGGACTCTCCTACTGGCTTAGTGTGTGTGGTATCATTGGTTTCCACATCTGCTATGGTCTGAATATTTGGGTCCCCTGAAATTCCTATGTCGAGACCCAAGCGCTCAAGGTGGCGGTCTTTGGAAGGTGACGAGGTCGTGATCCTGGAGCCCTCATGAATATGATTGGTGCCCTTGTAAGAGACTCCAGAAAGCGCCCTACCCCGTCCTCCCTGTGAGGACAGAGGGAGGAGAGCCAGAGGTGGGCTCTCACCAGACACCGGGTCTGCCAGTGCCTTGGTCTGGGACTTGCAGCCTCCAGTCTGTGGTGTTCAGCTTTAGCAGCCCCAAACAGACTGAGCCAAGTGTTGGGTGGGTGCTCCTGCCTTTGCATGGGGTCAGTCTACCCAGAGAGCGTTCTGACCTGGGCATGTGTTTCAGAAAGTGAGGACAGTTGCTAGGACCCAGCCCTGACAAGGCCTCAGAGGGGATACCACCCTTGGTTGTGCAGCTCCGGGCCGTATGGGACCCTGTAAAAGAGAGCAGGGCAGAGCATGGGGTGGCTGGTGTGAGCACGCCGTGAGGCTCCCCAGTCAGGAGGCTGCCCGCCGGCGGCAGCGGCACTGCCCGTGGCCTTCCTGCCACCTCTCAGCTGTCCCCACACCGGCTGCAGTGAGCTCAGCCTGAGAGGGGAGCCTGGTGATGCCATTGGGTGGGTTCCAGTGGAGCCCAGAAGGAGCCAGAACAGCCCTTCTTTTGTGAGCTGGTATGATGAGGGAGGGGAGCAGAAGGACCAGCCTCCTAGGGGCCACCCACTTCCAGTCTGCTTTTGTGTTAAAGAAAAAGAGATTCTGAGCAAGTCTTAGCGACAGTTACTGCGCTCTCTGTCCAGGAGGAAAGTCGACCTAATCCAGGTCTGAAGGGGTGGCCGGGTGGCTGCCCCCTTGGTACAGAAGAGAAACTCTTCTCAGGAGCTGCCCAGAGAAACCAGGATTGTAGCAATGAAAACTTTGGTCTGACTAATGGGGGAGAGAGTAGAGCCAGAGAAACATCTCCATGTTGGGGGAATGGGGGAGGGTAGACCTTGGGCCACACGCTGGGATGCTGCACTCTTGGCAAGCCTGGGAGAAGAAGGGCAGGTGCATGGGGACATGTCTCTCGCTTGCACAAATGGGGCTGAGGGCCTGCCCTAGGCAAGACATAATGATACAGCAGACAGCATTTGATATGGGCCTAATTTGCATTAGTGCTATCTTATGTACAGAGAGAACTACACCAAACAATTGGCACATAGCCCAAAATCTTACTCCAGGACCCTTCAGTGGAACCCTCGACCCCATGCTGCAGACTCTTACCATCCCACCTCACTGAACATTGGCTCAGGCCCCTTCCACACCCCTTGGGGACTGTGGGCTATGGACCCATTCCCCGTGCCCTCTATTGAATGTACTGTCTGCCCTGATGTCCTTCCCACCGCATCTGAATGGCCACCAGACCCAAAGCCACAGCTCATGCTCAGGATGGCCACCTGTGCAAAATGTAGTTTCCTAGGGTTGCTGTCATAAAGTGCCACACAGTGGGAGGGTTAAAACAACAGAAACTTATTTTGATCCAGGAGTAGAGGCCCAACACTGACATCGATGTGTGGGTCAGCCGTCCCTGTCTGAGCCCATGGGGAGGGCCCTGGTTGCCTTGTCCAGTGTCCTGGCACACTTGGCTTGTAGACACTTTGCTCCAACCCCTGTCTCCATCCTCAAGTGGCTTCTCCCTCTGTGTCCATGTCACTCTGTCTTTCTTAAGGACCCCAGACAGGGGGATTAGGGCCCACCCTACTTTGGCAGGAACTCACCTTAGCTGACCACATCTGAAATGACCCTATCTCGAAAGAAGGCCACATTCAAAAATTCCTGTGTTAAGACTTCCACATATCTTTTCAGGGCACACAGTTCAACCCACAGCTATGGGTAAGGGCCATTATAAAGGGTTTGTGAGGAATACAGGTACACCGGGAACCAGAGGGAGTGTTGGCAACTGAGGGGTCGTTTTATGCAAAGGCCAGAAGACCAGCTGAGCATTTGGACCATGAGGGGCTGTGGCATCTTCCTGATGAATAAGTGGGTAGAGGGCTGTTCTAGGACGGAACAGGGCACTTATGACCCACATGAAGGGCCCCCCAACCCCCACTGGGTAAAGGGTCCAGGACACAGAGCTTCATGCGGGTGGTGAAACTGAGTTGTGAGTCACTCTTGATGCACGACCTTGGTGAGGGAGAATGCGTGGAGCGGAGAAGCCGCATGGGAAGTATGGGGCAGTTAGGACTTCAGGACCCTGATGCAGTCCCTATTCTTGTCCCATCGAGACCCTCGAGACCAGAATCACCTGAGGGCCCAGCAAGGAAGGCCCAGGTGAGACCAAAGACTGTGTCATGGCTCCCACACACTCTGGAGGGGTGAGGGGCATCTGAGAGTCTCCAGCATGAGGCGGGAACAGCAAGGATAGGAATTGAAAATGCGGCCAAAGAGGCAAGTTGCTATGTGGACTTAGAGCATACAGTAGACCGGGGGCAGTTAAGCAGCTGCAGGAGACAGAGTGAGGGGCTGTTACTGGGAGAGGATGAACCCTTCGGGGCAGTGGTAGGTAAGACTTGAAGAATGGGGCCAACTGTGCACTGAGGAAGGGGCTCTGGGAACAGACCACCCCCCTGAGTGCAATCGTGGGGACAGTAAGACATTATAGATCCAGCTGGTGACCCTTTCAGCTAGAGCTTGGGGTGGGCCCGAGATTGTCATAGCTAAGGACGAGCTGGGTCAAGAAAGGCCTTGGGGCAGTTTGACTGTCAGTTTGTAGGGCTCACCCAAGGGCGATGACACGTTTACTGGATGCAAGAAGGGCACCTAGCCGGACCCGGGCTGAGATTCTGCAGATGAGGCATTTATTGTGTGCATAGGGCCACACAGGTCAGGCAAACCCAGGATGGCATGGCCAGCACGCACACCTGCTGGTAATCGAGCTGACAGGTGATAGCCCGGCCCAACTTCCACAAGCCTGGTCTCGGAGACAGACAGGGAGTCCAGGCCGGAAGAAGGGCTTGCATATCACCATGAACCTCTGGAAAGTGTAACAAGTCTCCCTGGGTGGGCTTGACCTTTGCGTTCCTCAGAGAGTAGATGCTGGGGTCAGGTTGGGGCTCAGGGCAGTGTATGGCACATGGACACTCTGTTTCTCTCAGGGCTGTAGCTGGAGGCCGGGCTGATGTAGGCACAGAACACAGCCGGGGAGCGCAAGGTGACCAGCAGGAGGCGGGAGGAGTCCTCAGCCGAGCAGATGTGCAGGATGTTGGTGATGGTGCAGCCCTGGGACACTGGGGCGAGCAGGAAGCCTGTGACTCTGTAGAAGGCACCGGCTGAGACAGCCTGATGCTGCTCACACGCATGGAGGGTCTCAGAGCGGAAGTGTGTGGTGGCGCTGGGGCTGCAGAAGGACTGTGTGTGCTGATGCACCGAGCACCCACACGCCCGCAGCAGTGCTGAGCACAGCCTGGGCTCATCCAGCAGCTGCCCTGCAGTGTGCGGAAGATGGCCATGACCCTGAGCTGCTGCAGCTGAACACGTGGGCACGACAGGGAAGAAGAGCTGGGCCACACATCCTGCAAAGGAGCTGGTGCTCTCCAGCAAGAAACTGCTCAAAGAATGATGACAAGAAGTCACAAAGGGGACAGAGCCAGCTGGAAGGGGCTCCTGCTAGTGAAACCTGAACCAATTCAAGAACCCGAATAATTAACGATAGGAAACAACCATGCTAAGATTCTACGAGTCCGTATTTTCATTAATTAATTAAATGGAGTGGGAGAAATCAGAGGGGGAGACGAACCATGAGAGATGATGGACTCTGAGAAACATACTGAGGGTTCTGGAGGGGAGGGGGGTGGGGGGATGGGTTAGCCTGGTGGTGAGTATTGAGGAGGGCACGTTCTGCATGGAGCACTGGGTGTTATATGCAAACAATGAATCATGGAACACGACATCAAAAACTAATGATGTGCTGTATGATGACTTTATTATGTTATTATATAACATAATAAAATAAAATTTAAAAAAATGGAACTAAGAGAATGCTCATCCTTAAAGTAGGAGGAAGGAAATGACATCATCAATCATTGCTAAAAACGTGTGGACAAGTAAAACTTTGGACAGACACAGGACCTTACATGGCCTCAGAATATTTCCCACAGATTATTTACTAATTATGAGGAATCGATTACCTTAAGCAAGTGGTGATAGTTGGAGCTGCTGGCTCGGGGCAAACTGCCCCCTCCCCACCCCCGCCCCTCAGCGTGTTTTGTGAGGCTTCTTGTGGAAGTTAGGTCATGGGCAGAAGGGGCAAGCCGAGAGCCTCAGCCTGGTGGGCACTGGCCACCCCTCTGCTGGACCTGGCCTTTCATTCTGCCTTGCCTGCAGGGAGGCAGCTTTCCAAGTCCTTGTACTCTGAGTGACATCTTACACACGCAGTTGGGAGGATTAAAATGGCCTTTTAAGAAACAACAAATCAATAACTGATCAGGTTTCTGTCCATTGGCCTGAGCAGACTACTGTGAGGCCTCTCTTCCCAGCTGGCTGGAGGGGTATTTTTATCCCTCTATTTCGGATATAGGAACTGCTATCCAAATGGGATGAATCGTGTGTGGACATGCATACTGGCCTCACACAGGTTTGGCTGGATCTACACCTAGGACCTTTCCACCTGTCCAGACTGGTCTTTGGAACAGAGTGTGGCTCTGACGTGTTCATCTGGGAAAGGCCGGCGTTGAGCCTGGAGGCTGCCGTGTGTGAGGACCCTGAATGTCCGCAGCGAGGTGGCCTTCCACACCTGCAGGGGCTGAGACCAGCCTGGGTGTGGGCTACTGGGGCCCACACTGTGTCACGGATGGAGATGCCTCTGCACCCCGCGGGCCTCAGCTCAGTGCATGCTGGACACACTCCCCGAGACACTGCCTGGCAGCCCAGCTTTCTCCTCACATCCTTGACCCTCCGTGCTCTCTTTGACCTGTGCTCTGACTGACTGGGTAAGTGTTTCTCTCACGGGGTGTGAGACTCATTTTCTGTTCTTGGCTCTTGGCTTGACGCAGGGCTGGGGGCTGGCATCTGGGATCATTTCTCAGGTTCTCTCAGGAGGCCGTGGCTGAAGGAGAGGACCCCAAGTATTGTCTAGTCATGGCTTTGGATCTTAGATTCTTCACAGATTATTTGTTTAATTTCGAAAGCAGTATTATCAGCAGGGCAGTTGAGTGAGAAAACCAGGTTTTGAACAAAGTGCAAAAATAACAGATCTGAATAAGCTCAAGGGTCATAAAAATTTGATATTATGCTTTTTATATGATGGGGCATAAAACCAAAAATTTCTACCGCGTCCTTTCCTTGATCAGTCACTTTCAGTAGAACCTGAAGAAGTGTTAACTCAGAGTGTGGTGCCCTAACCCCACCTGCACTGAGCTCTGAGGACCGTGGTCAAGTTTCTGGGTTCGCTGGGAAGCAGGTGTTTGTTCTCCCAACAATTCAGAAGGCGGAGCTGCAGTGCTTCACTCGCTTTTGCTCACGGTGGCCTCCGGGGATGCTCTGGAAGGCAGCTTTAGCCACAGGAGGCTCTGCAGTGGCCCCAGATGCCCTGTGTCCTCCCATGTCCTCCTGGCTGGATCTCTGGTCTGACTGGCCTTCAAGGAAGCCTCTGTATTTCCAAGAGCAGGTGTTTGTCCAGGGCCTCAGGAACCAGAGAAGAGAAATGCGGTTTGCAAGGATTTTCTCTCGGTCAGGTTTTCTGTTCTGGCGACCTAATCTATCTGCTCTTCTTCTTGGGTCACCTTTGATTTCTCTCATCAGGGGTTTAGTTTCCTCCATACAAATTTTGCACATGTTTTGTTAAATTTATAATGAAGTATTTCCTGCTTTTCGGTGCTATTGCAAATGGTACGTAAAATTTTTTTTTAAAAGATTTTATTTGCTTATTTGAGAGAGACAGAGATAACGAGAGTGAGCACAAGTGGGGAGGAGAGAGAGAAGCAGACTCCCTGCTGAGCAGGGACCCCGGTGCGGGACTCGATCCCAGGACCCCGGGATCATGACCTGAGCCGAAGGCAGATGCTTAACTGACTGAGCCACCCAGGCGCCCCGGTACTTTAAAGTTTTGTTTCTAATGGTTTCATTGCTTGTATATAGACATGCAACTGATGTTTGTATAGTGACCTTGTATACTGTGAGTTTTAAAAATGAATTTATTAATTTTAGTGACTTTTTGTAAAATCTTTGGGTTTTCTACATAAACAATCATGTGTGTGGAGTGAAATACTTTACTTCTTCCTCACAATTCTCTATGCCTTTTACTGTTATTGTTGTCCTTTGCCTCATCTTACTGGCCAGTACTTCTCGCGTGAGGTTGAGCAGGAGCCATTGGTTATGATCTGAGAGGGAAAGCATTTGGTTCTTCACTGCGAAATACAGTGTGGCTCTCGGTGTTTTGTCAATACCCCTTACTAGTTTGAGGCAGTTTTCTTTAATTCCTATTTTTCCTAGAATATTTATTATTGATGCATGTTGAATCTTGTCAGCTGTTTTTTTCTGCATCTCATAGGATCATCATATACTTTTTTAGTCTGTTGGAATGTGAACTACAGTGATTGATTCTAAGATACTGAACCAACTGTCCATTCTTAGACTGAGCTTCAATTGACATGATGTATATCCTTTATACGTTATCAGAGTAACTTTGTAATATTTTGTTGAGGGTTTTGAACTGCTGTTTTCTTTTCTTATAATATCTTTGTTGTCTGTTTTGGAAGTCAGGACAATGGTGGCCTTGTCAGCTAAGTCAGGAATGCTTTAGTCTTTACCCTCCCTGGAAGATGTTTTGTAAAATTAGTATTATTCTTTCCTTAAATATTTGTTAGAAAATGCACACACAAAATTTTCATTTTGTTCCAAATCATCTGAGGGCGTGTAACATACACTGTGGTCTTGCCCCCAGATGCTTCCATGCGTTAGAGATGCCATCTCATTGTGTTCTGGCTTACAACTTTTCTTCTTTCTTTCTTTCTTTCTTTCTTTCTTTCTTTCTTTCTTTCTTTC
>NC_058408.1:154653715-154655987 GCF_002201575.2 Neomonachus schauinslandi
TCTTTCTTTCTTTCTTTCTTTCTTTCTTTCTTTCTTTCTTTCTTTCTCTTTTTCTCTTTCATTAAGTTCAATTAACCAAGACATAGTACATCATTAGTTTTGATGTAGTGCTCAAGGATTCATTAGTTGCATATAACACCCAGTGCTCATCACAACACATGCCCTCCTCAATACCCATCACCTGGCTACCCCATCTCCCTACCCACCTCCCCTCCAGCAACCCTCAGTTTGTTTCCCGGAGTCCAGAGTCTCTCATGGTTCATCTCCCTCTCTGATGACCTCCCATTCAGTTTTCCCTCCCTTCCTCTATGGCCCTCTGCCCTATTCCTTATATTCTACATATGAGTGAGACCATATGATAATTGTCTTTTTCTGACTGGCTTATTTCACTTGGCATAATCCCCTCCAGTTCCATCCATGTCGATGCAAATGATACGTATTCATCCTTTCTGATGGCAGAGTAATATTCCATTGTATATATGAACCACATCTCCTTTATCCATTTGTCTGTTGAAGGACATGTCAGCTCCTTCCACAGTTTGGCTATTGTGGACATTGCTGCTATGAACATCGGGGTGCAGGTGCCCCTTCAGATCACTACATTTGTATCTTTGGGGTCAATACCTAGTAGTGCAATTGTTGGGTTGTAGGATAGCTCTATTTTTAATGTCTTTTTTTAAAATTATTATTTTTTTGTTCAGTTAGCCACTGTATAGTACATAATTTGTCCTTGATGCAGTGTTCCACGATTCATTAGTTAAGTATATATATATGTTTAATATCTTGAGGAAACTCCATACTGTTTTCCCGAGTGGCTGTACCAGCTTGCATTCCCACCAACAGTGTAAGAGGGGGCCCCTTTCCCCACATCCGCATCAACATTTGTTGTTTCTTGTCTTGTTAATTTTTGCCATTCTAACTGGTGTAAGGTGGTATCTCATTGTGGTTGTGATTTGTATTTCTCTGATGGCTAGTGATGTGTCTGTTGGCCATTTGTATGTCTTCTTTGGAGAAGTGTCTATTCATCTTTCTGCCCATTTCTTGACTGGATTATTTGTGGGTTTTTTGGTGTTGAGTTTGAGAAGTTCTTTATAGACCTTGGATACCAGCCCTTTATCTGATGTGTTCTTTGCAAATATCTTCTCCCATTCGGTAGGTTGCCTCTTTGTTTTGTTGACTGTTTCCTTTGTTGTGCAGAAGCTTTTTATCTTTTTTTTTTTAAAGATTTTATTTATTTATTTAGACAGAGAGAGAGGGAACACAAGAAGGGAGAGTGGGAGAGGAAGAAGCAGGCTTCCTGCTGAGCAGGGAGCCCGATGTGGGGCTCGATCCCAGGACCCTGGGATCATGACCTGAGCCGAAGGCAGATGCTTAATGACTGAGCCACCCAGGCGCCCCCAGAAGCTTTTTATCTTGATGAAGTCCCAAAAGTGCATTTTTGCTTTTGTTTCACTAGCTCTTGGAGATGTATCTTGAAAGAAGTTGCTGTGCCCGATGTCAAAGAGGTTACTGCCTATGTTCTCCTCTAGGATTTTGATGGATTCCTGTCTCACATTGAGGTCTTTCATCCACTTTGAGTTTATCTTTGTGAATGGTGTTAGAGAATGGTCGAGTTTCATTCTTCTTCATGTGGCTGTCCAATTTTCCCAGCACCATTTATTGAAGAGACAATTATTAGAAATTATTATCAACAACCATATGCCAATAAACTGAGCAATCTGGATAAAATGGAGGTCTTCCTGGAAACCTATAGGCTGCCAAGACTGAAACAGGAAGAAATTGACAACCTGAATAGGCCAATAACCAGTAACGAGATTGAAGCAGTGATCAAAAACCTCCCACAAAACAAGAGTCAAGGGCCTGATGGATTCCCTGGGGAATTCTACCAAACATTCAAAGAAGAAATAATACCTATTCTACTGAAGCTGTTTCAAAAAATAGAAACAGAAGGAAAACTTCCAAACTCATTCTATGAGGCCAGCATTACCTTAATCCCCAAACCAGGCAAAGACCCCATCAAAAAGGAGAATTTCAGACCAATATCCCTGATGAATATGGATTCCAAAATCCTCAACAAAATCCTAGCTCTTAGGATCCAACAATACATTAAAAGGATCATCCACCACGACCAAGTGGGATTTATCCCCGGGATGCAAGGGTGGTTCAACATTCGCAAATCAATCAGTGTGATAGAACACATTAATAAGAGGAGGGAGAAGAAACATATGGTCCTCTCAATTGATGCAGAAAAAGCATTTGACAAAATACAACA
>NC_058408.1:154665987-154684779 GCF_002201575.2 Neomonachus schauinslandi
GTGGAGGTGCCTCAAAAATTTAAAAATAGAGCTACCCTATGACCCAGCAATTGCACTCCTGGATATTTACCCCAAAGACACAGATATAGTAAAAAGAAGGGCCATATGCACCCCAATGTTCATAGCAGCAATGTCTGCAATAGCCAAACTGCAGAAAGAGCTGAGATGCCCTGCAACAGATGAATGGATAAAGAAGATGTGGTCCATATATACAATGGACTATTACTCAGCCATCAGAAAGGATGAATACCCAACTTTTACATCAACATGGATGGGATTGGAGGAGATTATGTTAAGTGAAATAAGTCCAGCAGAGAAAGTCAATTATCATATGGTTTCACTTATTTGTGGAACATAAGGAATAGCATGGAGGACATTAGGAGGAAGGTAAAAATGAAGGTGGGGAAATTGGAGGGAGAGATGAACCATGAGAGACTATGGACTCTGAGAAACAAGCAGGGTTTTAGAGGGGAGGGGGAGGGGGGATTGGTTAGCCCGGTGATGGGTATTAAGGAGGGCACATACTGCATGGAGCAATGGGTGTTAAATGAAAACAATGAATCATGGATCACTACATCAAAAACTAATGATGTATTGTATGGTGACTAACATAATAAAATAAAAAAATTAAAGAAAAATAAAATGGGTCTATTGCAGACAGCATATTGATGGGTCTTTTTTTTTTTTAATCCAATCTGATACCCTGTGTCTTTTGATTGGAACATTATGCCCCTTTACGTTCACAGTAATTACTGAAAGATGAATTTAGTGCCATTGTACCTGTAAAGTCCCTGTTTCTGTATATTGTCTCTGTTTCTGTATGGTCTATGTTATTTTTGGGCTCTTTCTCCACTTAAAGGATCCCCTTTAATATTTCTTTTTTTTTTTTTTAAGATTTTATTTATTTATTTGACAGAGACAGAGATATCGAGAGCAGGAACACAAGCAGGGGGAGTGGGAGAGGGAGAAGTAGGCTTCCTGCCAAGCAGGGAGCCCTACATGGAACTTGATCCCAGGACCCAGGGATCATGACCCGAGCCGAAGGCAGATGCTTAATGACTGAGACACCCAGCCCCCCCCCCCTTTAATATTCTTGCAGGGCTCATTTAGGGATCACAAATTCTTTTAGTTTCTGTTTGTTCTGGAAGCTCTTTATCTCTTCTTGTATTCTGAATGACAGCCTTGCTGGATAAAGTATTCTTGGCTGCATATTTTTCTCATTTAGCCCCTTGAATATATCATACCAGTCCTTTCTGGCCTGCCAGGTATCTGTGGACAGGGCTGATGCCAGTCTTATGTTTCGGCCTCTGTAGGTTAAGGATCTGTTGTCCTGAACTGCTTTCAGGATTTTCTCTTTATCTCTGAAATTTGCAAGTTTCACTATCATATGTCTAGGTATTGACCTATTTTTATTGATTTTGAGGGTGGGGATTATCTGTGCCTCCTAGACTTGGATGCATGTTTCCTTCCCCAGATTAGGGAAATTCTCCATTATAATTTATTCAAATAAACCTTCTGCCCCCACTCCTCTTCTTCTGGGACTCCAATTATTCTAATGTTATTTCACTTTATAGTATCATGTATCTCGAATTATCCCCTTGGGAGTCAGTAGTTATTTATCTCTCTTTTTCTCAGCTTCTCATTTTCCATCATTTTGTCTTCTATATCACTATATCACTGATTCTCTCTTCTGCCTCATTTATCTTAGCAGTTAGAGCCTCCATTTTTTACTGCATCTCAGTAATAGCCTTTCTGATTTCGACTTGTTTAGATTTTAGTTATTTTATTTCTCCAGTAAGGGATTCTCTAGTATCTTCTATGCTTTTTTCAAGCCCAGCTAATATCTTTATAATTATTGTTTTGAATTCTAGTTCTGAATCTTACTTATATTCATATTGATTAAATGCCTGGCAGTGAGTACTGCCTCCTGTTTGTTTTTTGGGGTGAGTTTCTCCATCTCATCATTATGTCCAGAAAAGAATAGATGAAAGGAGAGAAAATACAAAAATAGCAACACCACCACCAAAACAATACAAACAAAACAAATCAGAAGAAAATAGTAACAGAGAGAGAGAGAGAGAAATCAAACAAAAAGTAAAACAGAACAAACAATAAACTAGACCCTGGCTGTATTTTGGTCTGTTTATTAGAAGAAACTAGATCCCACAATAGGAAAGAAAGAAAAACTTATATATATGCAAAAATAGAATTGAATACAAAGACAGGAAACCACAATTGAAAAACATATATATAGCATAAATATAAAAATTAAAATTAAAAAGGACTTAAAAAAAGAATTGATAAAATAAGAATAGCTGAATGGGTATTAAGAAGGGCACATATGGTGATGAGCACTGGGTGTTATATGCAACTAATGAATTGCTGAACTCTACACCAAAAACTAATGATGTACTATATGTTGGCTAACTGAACATAATTAAAAAAAAAAAAAAAGGAAAGAAAAAAAATAAAATGGGGACGCCTGGGTGGCTCAGTCTTTGAGCGTCTGCCTTCAGCTCGGGTGATGATCCCAGGGTCCTGGGATCGAGCCCTGCATCAGGCTCCCTGCTCAGCGGGGAGCCTGCTTCTCACTCTCCCACTCCCCCTGCTTGTGTTCCCTCTCTTGCTGTCTCTCTCTCTGTCAAATAAATGAAATTAAAAAAAGAAAAAAGAAAAAAGAAAACAGGAAGATTAAAGAATAATAATAACCGCCCCCCCCCAGAATTCTATATACAATTTTCCTCAAAGGCTGAAGTCTTGCAGGTCTCTTGATGGGGGAACTTGGTATTCACCCCAAATTCCTGCTGGTCTTCTGGGGGAGGGCCCTGTTGAGCTGATTCTCAGGTGTCTTTTCCCAGGAGGAATTGCACTGCCCTTGCCAGGGGGCTGGGTTCAGTGTAAGCAGCTCTGGAGCTGGTGGGGGCGGGGATAAAAATGGTGGCGCTCCACTGTCAGCCCTGAAGCTGAAAGCACCCCCACTCTTCAGTGCACCCTCATAGAAAAGCAGTCAATCACTCTTGTCTCCCTGGTTTGCATCCATACTCTGTGTTTGCTCAGCCTGTGACTGTTTTTATTTCAGACTTGTGACCCCCCCCCCCCTTTGAGTCTCCAAACTTCACAGACTCCTGTGAGGTGAACCTGTGCTGCTCCTCTCAGGGAATGGAGGAGGGTCCTGCCCCAATTCTGCTTCTTGCTGGGCCCCTGCTCAGAGAGCGGTCACCCAACTTTGGGCGGTTCCCAGTTTATGGCAACACAGAGCAGAAAGCTGGTGCCTGGGCTCGCTGTTTGCAGCCAGCTTCCTTGCTCCGATGTCTGGGAGCTCTGCTGCACTCAGACACTCCTGTTCTGTTTGGGACCCTGGGGATCCTGAGACCATGCTGTCGCACCTGAGGTTCCACCTTGCTTCAGCACCTGATCACCTTTCAGGCAGACTTTTAAAAGTTCTGATTTTGCACTCTGTTGCTTATAACACTTTCTGGTAGCCAGCTTAAAGAAGCTCCCTCCCCCGCGGTTTATCTTTCGATATATCACCTCAGATTCACTTCTCTGCACTCCCTACCATTGCTTTTCTATTTGTAGAATTGCAGCAATTCCTTTCTTAGATTTCTGGTTGATTTCACAGGTGTTCAGAATGATTTGGTAACTAGCTGAATTCCAGGGACCAGACAACATTAGGGTCCCCTACTCCTCTGCCTTCTTAACCTCCCCCCCCATACATTTATTAAGAATTTGTAGCTCACAGCCCGGTGCTAGGCCCCGGCTGGGTCTCAGGGCTGCCGTGGTGGACTGACTACACTGTGCCTTTCTAAAGTACAGATACAGCACACAGATGGCACACGCAGTTACCAACGGGCCCTGCACTGGACCCTGCAGCAGGTCTGCTTTTTCCCTCCATGCGCCCACTCCTGAGTACTTCCCTCCACCCAGCACCTCCCTCCATGCAAGACCTGCACCGCAGTTCCCATGCCATCTCACTGGATGTGAGGACCAGCTGTCCTGTCCACGTACATCCCTGCCCTAAGGCCAGTGGACAGGGGCCAGTGGGTGTGGGAGAATGAAAGTCTACCCCTTTACCCATGCCAATTTCATGTTCCAGAGCTGCCTGCAGGATCAGACCAAGGTTGAGGCTTCAACTGGAGTCAATCACACTCATATTTGGTTCTGTGTCCTTCCCTAGGCTGGTTTCTCTGGAGTGATGCTTTAATAAATCACTTCCACAAAGTGCTGTCTCAGGGCCTATTTCTAGGAAGCCCCTCGAGGCAGTCAGCAATGACTAGCTGACGTGTGTTCAGGCTGAGGAGGAGCTACAATTCAAGTGGACAGGAGCACCAGTGGGAGCACGTGTACCAGGGAAGCTTTAGGGCTGCCAACGTAGAAGGAGCAGCACCAGCTCACCAAGGACCAAGACAGGCTCAGCACTTCCAAAGACTTCCACACAATTCCATCCTCCTAGGAGTTCCATTTAAAGGGATGCATGTGACTTTTAAGTCTCATTTTCAGAAAATGTCCCCTTACAATCTCCACCCTCTATGCCACTAAAGGGTTCCCTCCCTGTCCACTGGAGCCTCCCGGGGACAGGTCTCCCTTGAGAGGACTGCATGCAGACATGCTTGGACATGTAGTTCAGGCTTTGGAAACTGCACTTTGCTTCTTAACTTTAGTTACAGGCAAAGCTTGTCATGGCAGCCCTAAAACCCCAAACAGCTGTGTGGCCCAATTCTAAACTCCTCAAAACCACATATAAAGGGCAAAGTCCAGCCCCTTGGTTCTCCAGAAGGACATGGGGACATCATTCACTCAGGAAGTGATTATTGTGTTGTGCTCAGCTTGAACAAAGCAGATGGAAACTTTGAGGACACAAAGTCTACATTCGAGAATGTGAGGCATTCATGCATTCAACTGACTTCAGATGCCTGCCACATGCAAGTTACTATTCTAGATGCTGGGAGTACAACATGTACTGAACAGACAAAAGTCCATGTACTCATGGGGCTTGTGTTCTAGTAAAATATACTTGGGTAAATAAACATTAAGGTTTCAAAAAATAAACAGAGTGCTATAGTGTGAATAGCTGGAAGAGAACTTTCAGATAAGGGGACAAACAGACTCTGTGGGTGGCATTTCATCTGAGGCCTGAGTGAGACCAAAGTTCAAGCCAGGTGCAGGGGCAGGACAGTGGGCAGGCTGGACATTGGCTTTTCCTGCTCCCTGGAGCCCTGAGAGTGCCTGTTCTAAGGACCTTGGACAGCTTAGTTGAAGTGCCACGTGGAACATTGCAGCTCCTACAGGGAAAACACATTATGTACAAATCTATTGCTTTCTTGCATTTTGCCACTTAAATCAGATTCTCTAAGTCTTATTTTGAGATTAGCTGGTTGACACCCAAAAATTCAACATTGGCCATTTCCCTTCATTTGTTAGATGTTGGAAAATACTTTCTTGAGGGCCACGTTGACATCCTTGTTCCACAAAGAGTAGATGAGGGGGTTCAAGGTGGGGCTGATTGTCTTGTGCAGCATAGCAACAACTTTGCCATTTTCCATGGAGGAGCTGAAGCCTGGGCAGATGTATGTGTAGATGATGGTGGAGTAGTACCAGGCAGCCACCAGGAGGTGAGATGAGAAATGTCCACCACTTGCCCACGACTGAGTGCATGCCCAGGATGCTGGTGAGGATGCAGCTGTAGAGCACCAGGGTGAGAAGGAGGTTGACTACTTCAGAATAAATGTCCACAATGACGATCATAATGTTGTTCAGGGCTGTTGGGCTACCGGAGAGCAGCAGCAGCTTGGGGACTTAATGCAGAAAGTGATGGATTTGACAGGGACCCCAGAATGTTAACCTGGTCATCATGCCTGTGTGCACAGATATGCTGGCTGCAAAGACTGCCCACATGCTGCCCGAGAGCGGGGCACAGATGGGCCAGCTCCTCAGCGTGCTGTAGCTCATTGGGTGGTAGATGGCCACATAATGGTCACAGGCCACAGCCCTGAGCAGCAGTGGCTTGGCCCCTAGGAACCATATCAGGAAGAAGACCTGGACCAGGCAGCCCTGGTTGGAGATGGTGTCCCCCCGGACCACCATGTTCTCCAGCAATTTGGGGAGAATAGTGGATGTGCAGGTGGTGTCTACAAGGGCCAGGTTGGTGAGAAAGAGGTTCACTGGGGCATGGAGCCTGGATGCAGGCTGATGGCAATGACAATGAAGGCATTTCCTGTGAAAGCCCCAAAATAGAGGAGGAAGGACACAGCCAAGAAGTGACCCTGCAGCCCAGGGTCCCCTGAGAAATGCTGCAGGACAACCTCCCCCACAGCTGTGGGGTTGTTTGTGGCCATTCAGTAGGTGGGGCCCTCTGGCCCATGGATGCAGCCCTGCCTGCAAAGGGAAGCACAGGGTGGGCAGGGCAGCCTCTGTGGGAATGCTTGCTGTCCGGAACTTTGCTGCAGAAAGCACATAATGAAGATGCCAACGAAGGTCCCTAGGCTCAGGGAGACAGAGAATTAACTCTCCTCCTGGACCCCCTCCCTGCCAGCCCTTCCTAGCCCTGCAGACACCCCTCCCCATGACAGCCTGCTTTTGGCTGGGTCGACATCACATCACAAATTACACAGAAAGCTCAACATGAGCTTTTCCTCACTTTGATTTCAAACATTTACTACATTATCCAGGGACAAAAAGCTCGCTGTTGTACTGTGTGCCTGGCACTGCCATGGTGAGCACGTCTCCATCAGCAAGCCAAGCACCAGACTCCAGATTCCTGGAAGGAGAATCCAGTCAGTTGGGGCCTTAAGGACAGGATGGAATTTTCACCTGTGGGGTCTTCGAGCTGGGCAGTCAGGGGGAGCACAGGGTCTTGGAGGGGAGTGAGTGGCTTGGGGCACAGCCTGGTCATGGTTGGGGCACCAGAGGGCTTGGCTGCTTTGGGAAGGTCACTCTCGGCTATCAGAGTCATCTGTGGACTGACCTGGCCACAGCACTTCAGTTGAAGCCACAGCTGCCCAGCTCTGCCTAGGCCATTCCAGGCTGCATCCTTGTGATGAGATGGGGAGAGTGTGGGTCACCCAGCTTCCTGGTTTTAACCCCATCCCCTGCTCCTGAGCTGGACAAGAAGCTTGTCCCTTCTCTGGGCCAGGGACTGGGATACAGGAAGAAAGGCACAGACCCAGTTCAGCGCAGCCACACGACCTTGGCCAACACATCCACCCAGCTCCCAGGTCTGTGTATCCCGAGCCCTCAACCCTTCTGGGGCCACCCAGTCTTCCTGGGTAGGACAGGGCCTAGCTTATTCGAGGAGAGCATCTTCCTCATGCCCATGGAGCAATTAGATGGTGCATGAGGGAAATAAGGCCAACCCGATCTCCCTCCCTGGGGCCAACCTCCATGCAGTCCTAGGGGCATCAGGTAGGAGCATCTGTGGCCTGCCCTGGGGGCTCACATGGGTTGTGGGCTACCAGGCACAAGTGTTAACAACATGGCACATCTCAAACAGAGGAAGTTTGTCTTATCCTGGGTGGAATCTGAACAAAGACACGCCAATATACAGAAATATGTCACCAGCTGCAATCAGTTATGGTAGAGCTCCAACGCTGTAGAGCTCTTGGTTTCCTGAGAGCCCCGCCTGCTGCATATCTAACCCTCTTCCCTTTTTGCTCCCACCCCTGCAGAGCCAAGGTGCCGTTGAGTCAGCAGGATGGGGCTCCCCACTTGCTGGTCACTGCTAGCTCTGTCCCATGCCAGATGCCACACACACCCCTTCTCAGCAGTCACCCAGGACCTGCTGTGTGCAGGTGGGAATTCCTAAAGCCTCTTCTGGTTGCAGCATCTGAGTGGCCCAAGCTCCCCTTTGGCACTCCGGGCATCTGCCTGTGCGGCTGGCTACCCACCCAGATTCATAAAACCCCAGCTGCAGGCTCATTGGGTCTTTCTCTTAAAGATCCTGACCTACTTAGAGATCAAACCACACTGCTGGGTTTCTCCCTCCTCCTGATGTGGTGCACAGATAGGTCACAGATGAACAGATGTGCTGGAGGTCTCTGAGGACTTTGCAATTTCAAACTGAAGCAGTGAAAGCCATGAGCAAAGGAATTTCCTATCATTTTTTCCACAATAAAATAGGTGGGGGCAAAACCAAATCTGCCTTTTGAGAAACATCAAAAGGAAAATTAGGGAAGATAGTCCCCAAAGCAAGAGGAGATAATGACAGAAAGATACTCACTGTGGATGTAAGGGGTACACCCCATATCGTCTCCTATCTAAATATAAGACATCCATATTTTCATGCAAAGACACAGGAAATTCTTACTCTGGTGGGAAAGAGGATGGGGCATGAGGCTGAGACCCTCCTCCCTGTTCCGTGACTCCCTTGTTTGCTGTGAACCTGTAAGTGGAGCCAATCCCTTTGAGGGGATGTTTGGGTGCTGGCGAGCTCAGAGCGCAAGGAGCAATTACCTCCATTTGGAGGTAAACAAGGACCCTGTGGGCACTGAAAAGGGTCAGGGTGCCTGGGGTCACAGGGACAGGGCTCCCTAGGGCATGGGTGTAAAGGCAGTGTGAGGTGACAGCCTCTTTCCTGTAAATGATCTCAGATAAGAGCCATGTAAAACGAATCCCCACAGGAAAGATGGGATTTTATTTCAAATAGAATTTATTTCTTGGAACAGCTTTGGACTTACATAAGAACTGAGAGGACAGTACAGGGAGTACAGACCCAGTTTCCCTTATTAGTAACAACTTCCATTACTACGGGATATTTGTTATTTGTAATGAATCAATATTGACATATTATCACCAACTAAAGTCCATAGTTGATTCAGATTGCCTTAGTTTTTACCCTAAGTTTGTCCTTTTTTCTCCCAGGATCACACCCAAGACATCACATGGCATTTAGGGTCCTCTTGCCTGACTTGTTCTCATACTTTCCTTGGTTTTGATGACCTTGGCAGTTTTGAGGAGTGTTGGCCAGGAATTTTGTGGAGTGTTCTTCTATTGGGATTTGTCAGCTGAGTTTCTCATGATCAGACTAGGGTGGTGTGTTTCAGGAGGAAGGTCACAGGTTGAGGTGTCACCCTCACATCATCACACCGGGAGACATCCATCATTGATTTTCACTGTTGATGTTGGTTTGGAGAAGATGGGTTTTTTCATAACCATTTTTTAAGTGCCCAGCCCAATGCTGGGTGTCCCAGCGTCAGGGGAGGAGAGTCCTCCTCAACCCCAGCCCCCATGCCCCTCGGGGCTCTGGCAGTGGGTGATGAGGCACAGTGAGCTCATTGCAGGTGGCTCTTTCACTTGAATGGTCAGGAGGCTCACAACTGGAGTATCTGTTGGTGGTCTGTCTACAACATGCCCAACATATAAAAAATAGTATGTACAGGAAAAATCTAGTAATTTATATTTGTGACCAAGTTCAGAATACAAGACATACAGATATTAGTCATTGCAAAAGATCCAAAGAAGGGGCCATTATTAATTTGAAGTGGTTCTTAACTTCACAAAAGGAATAACCACTGGTCCCATGCCTCCTAATTCCTTCACCTCAATCATCAGCACAAGGTTTAGGCTCTGACCAATAATTATTTATTTCATGTGACAGTAAATGCAATAGAGTTTCAGCAACTCAAGATCTGAATGATTCCTCTACTTTATTTATATGTGATACAACATTTGGCTATGTCTGATTTTCCTAATTGACACATTCCCTTAAAGAGATGATGTCTATCCATAAAAATAATCAGTGAACTTTAACTTTACCTCATAGCCCACAACATGTAGCCATAATTTATAGCACATAAGCCTCAATATGTGTGTTAATTTAGTTAATAACAATCTGGTAGGCAACTGCCACATGGTTAGAACTGTCCCAGGGCTATGAGAATTCTCAGCATAGTGCAAGAGTCTCTCTTCTCCAGAGGTTTCCAGGTCCACAAGGCAGCAAGCCTCAGCAGGATACTGATGGACCCAACAACACTCTTCCTGACTTCAACCTTTCTATGAAGCTACAGTAATCAAGGCAGTATGACACTGGCATAAAGACCAACATATAGATCAATGGACTACAACTCAGAGTACAGAAATAAGCCCATGTAACTATGGCCAACTGATTTTTGACAAACCTACCAAGACCATTCAGTGGGGAAGGAACAGTCTTTTCAACAAAGTGGTGTTGGGACAACTGGACATCTATCTGCAAAAGAATGTAGCTGGACCCCTGCCTCATGCCATATACAAGAATTACCCATAAAGGGCCAAAGCCTAAGAACAAAAACTGTAAAACATTTAAAAGAAAATGTAGAGACATCTATATCATCATGACTTGAATTTGGCAGTGTCTTCTTAGATATGACACCAAAAGGACTGGCAACCCAAGAAAAATAGAATTCAAATTTTAAAACTTTATGTGTCAAAAGATACCATCAAGAAATTGAAAATGTCACCTAGCAAATGAGAGGAAATATTTGCAAATCATACATCTGATAAGGGACTTGTATCTAGGATTAAAAAAAAACTCTTACAATTCAATAACATAAAGACAAATAACCTGATTTTAAAAATGTGCTGTGATGAGCACTGGGTGTTATACTGCACTAATGAATCATTGAACACTGCATCAAGGACTAATTATGTACTATACAGTGGCTAACTGAACATAATAAAAAAAGAAAAAAATTGGCAAAGGATCTGAATAGAAATTGCTCAAAAGAAGATATATAAATGGCCAATGAATACATGAAAAGATGCTCAACATCACAAGTCATGAAGGGGATGCAAATCAAAACCACATGAAGCACTACTTTTCACTGACTAGGACAGCTATAAACAAAAAGATAGACAATAGGTGTGGCCGAGGATGTGGAGAAATCAGACTACTCATGCCCTGGTGGTAGGAACAAAAATTGGTGCAGACACTTTAGAGAATAAATCTTTTTTTTTTTTTATTTTTAAATTTTTTAAAATTTAAATTCAGTTAATTAACATATAATGTATTATTGGTTTCAGAGGTAGAGGTCAGTGATCCATCAGTCTTATATACCCAGTGCTCATTACATCACATGCCCTCCTTAATGTCTATCACCCAGTTACCCTATCCTCCCACCTCCCTCCCCTTCAGCAAACCTCAATTTGTTTCCTATGATTTAGAGTCTCTTATGGTCTCTGATTTCATCTTGTTTTATTTTTCCTACTTACCCTATGATCTTCTGTTTTGTTTCTTAAACTCCACATATGAGTGAGATCATATGATAATTGTCTTTCTCTGATTGACTTATTTAACTTGGCTTAATACCCTCTAGTTCCACTCATGTCATTGCAAATGGCAAGATTTCATTTTTTTGAGGGCTGAGTAGTATTCCATTGTATATATATACCACCTCTTCTTTATCCATTCATCTGTTGAAAGATATCTTGGCTCTTTCCATAGTTTGGCTATTGTGGACATCACTGCTGTAAATGTTAGTGTGCAGGTGCCCCTTCAGATCACTACATTTGCATCCTTGGAGGTAAATACCCAGTAGTCCAATTGCTGGGTGATAGGGTAGCTCTATTTTCAAATTTTTGAGGAACCTCCATACTGTTTTCTATGGTGGCTGCAGCAACTTTCATTCCCACCAACAATGGAAGAAGGTTTCCTCTTTCTTGGCATCCTTGCCAACATCTGTTGTTTCCTGACTTGTTAATTTTAGCCATTCTGACTAGTGTGAGGTGGTATTTCATTGTGGTTTTGACTTGTATTTCCCTGATGGCAAGTGATGTGGAATATTTTTTCATGTGTCTGTTGGCCATTTGTATGTCTTCTTTGGAGTAATGTCTGCATGTCTTCTGCCCATTTCTTTCTTTTTTCTTTATTTAAATTCAATTAGCCAACATATAGTACTTCATTCATTTTTGATGTAGTGTTCTTAGTTGGATTATTTGTTCTCTGGGTGTTGAGTTTGATAAGTTCTTTATAGATTTTGGATACTAGCCCTTTATCTGATATGTCATTTGCAAATATCCTCTCCCACTCTGTCAGTTGTCTTTTGGTTTGTCAACTGTTTCCTTTTTTAAATTTCTACTCTAACTTTATTTATTTATTTATTTATTTATAATGTTATGTTAGTCACCATACAGTACATCATTAGTCTTTGATGCAGTGTTCCATGATTCATTGTTTGCGTATAACACCCAGTGTTCCATGCAATACATGCCCTCCTTAATACCCATCACTGGGCTAACCCACCCTCCACCCCTCACTCCTCTAAAACCCTAAGTTTGTTTCTCAGAGTCCATAGTCTCTCATGGTTTGTCTCCCCCTCTGATTCTCCCCCCTTCATTTTTCCCTTCCTTCTCCTAATGTCCTGCATGCTATTCCTTATGTTCCACAAATAAGTGAAACCATATGATAATTGACTTTCTCTGCTGGACTTATTTCACTTAGCATAATCTGCTCCAATCCCATCCATGTTGATGCAAGAATTTTCATCCTTTCTGATGGCTAAGTAATATTCCATTGTATATATGGACCACATCTTCTTTATCCATTCATCTGTTGAAGGGCATCTCAGCTCTTTCCACAGTTTGGCTATTGCGGACATTGCTGCTATGAACATTGGGGTGCATATGGCCCTCCTTTTCACTACATCTGTATCTTTGGGGTAAATAACCAGTAGTGCAATTGCTGGGTGGTAGGGTAGCTCTATTTTTAATTTTTGGCACCTCCACCCTGTTTTCCAAAGTGGCTGTACCAACTTGCATTCCCACCAACAGTGTAAAAGGGTTCCCCTTTCTCCACAACCTCTCCAAGATTTGTTGTTTCTTGTCTTGTCAATTTTTGCCATTCTAACTGGTGTAAGGTGGTATCTCAATGTGGTTTTATTTGAATTTCCCTGATGGCTAATGATGATGAGTATTTTTTCATGTGTCTGTTAGCCATTTATTTTTATTTTTTATTTTTATTTTTTAAAAGATTTTATTTATTTATTTGACAGAGAGAGACACAGTGAGAGAGGGGACACAAGCAGGGGGAGTGGGAGAGAGGGAGAAGCAGGCTTCCCGTGGAGCAGGGAGCCCAATGTGGGGCTCGATCCCAGGACCCTGGGATCATGACCTGAGCTGAAGGCAGACGCTTAATGACTGAACCACCCAGGCACCCCTCTGTTAGCCATTTATATGTCTTCTTTGGAGAAGTGTCTGTTCATGTCTTCTGACCATTTTTTGACTTGATTATTTGTTATTTGAGTGTTGAGTTTGAGAAGTTCTTTATAGATCTTGAATATCAGCCCTTTATCTGTAGTGTCATTTGCAAATATCTTCTCACATTCCGTGGGTTGTCTCTTTGTTTTGTTGACTGTTTCCTTTGCTCTGCTTCTTTTTAAAGCTTCTTTTTATCTTGATGAAGTCCCAAAAGTTCATTTTCGCTTTTGTTTCCCTTGCCTTTGGAGAAGTGTTTTGAAAGAAGTTGCTGCGCCGATGTCAAAAAGGTTACTGCCTATGTTCTCCTCTAGGATTTTGATGGATTCCTGTGTCACATTGAGGTCTTTCATCCATTTAGAGTTTATCTTTGTGTATGGTGTAAGAGAATGGTCGAGTTTCATTCTTCTGTGTATAGCTGTCCAATTTTCCCAGCACCATTTATTGAACAGACTGTCTTTTTTCCACTGGATATTTTTCCCTGTTTTGTCAAAGATTAGTTGACCCTAGAGTTGAGAGTCCATATCTGGGCTCTCTATTCTGTCCCATTGGTCTATGTGTCTGTTCTTGTGCCAGTACCATGCTGTCTTGGTGATCACAGCTTTGTAATATAGCTTGAAATCAGGCAACGTGTTGCCCCCAGCTTTGTTCTTCTTTTTCAACATTTCCTCAGGGATTCGGGGTCTTTTTTGATTCCATACAAATTTTAGCATTGTTTCAGGAGAGGAAAAGATGGCAGAGGAGTAGGGTACCCTATTCCAACCTGTCCCCGGAATTGAGCTGGATATCTACCAGACCACTCTGAACACCCACAAAATCAGCCTGAGATGTAAGAAGATAGATCTGGATCTTTACAAACGGAATATCATAGGCAGTTGGTTTTGAGGTATGAAGTGGGGAACTGTGATTCCACAGGCACATATCTGAAGATAAGTGGAAGGGGGAGGGAGCCAAGCTGTGGGGATCCTGCACCGCCAGTGAGAAATAGCTTCCCGCGCTGGGGATGGGGCACAAAGTCGCAGACCGGTAGCGGCAGGGAAAGGACTTTAGGGCAGTCCCCCGGACTGAAACCCAGAGTGTGACTGGGGGTGGCTGGCGGTTTTAGAAGCACAAAGGGCAGAGACGTGCCCCAAGCTGGAGGCGAGGACTGGGAGTGCTGCTGAAGGGCGCACACCCCAGGACACTGCAGTGTATAGCAGCACAGACAGAAACAGACATAGTGTGGCCTGGAGAGCTCACTGGAGAACAGACTGCAATCTCTCTACTCTGAGGCAGAGGGTTGGAAACAATTTCTTCTGCTCTGACTCTTGGAAGAGACTCAGAAAGCCACCAGGGAAAGCCACCAGAGAACAAAAGCCCCCCAAAACCAGTTTTGACTGAGACCATCCCCTGCCACAGGGGGCAGGGCAACTCTGCCCAAACAGGGTTGCCTGAGTAACAGTGTGGCAGACCCCTCCCCCAGAAGACAGGCTGGGAGGACAAGAGGCCAACAACCCTAAGGTCCCTATAAAACAAGTGCATCTTGCTTGGGTTGTGGTCAATAATTTGGACTCTGTACATTCCCTCAACCACCCCTCAACAGAATGACTAGGAGGAGGAACCTCCAAAATAGGAAAGATTCAGAGACTGTGACTTCTGCCACAGATTTACTAATGGATACAGATATGACCAAGGTGTCAGAGATGGAATTCAGGGTAACAATTGTGAAGACAATAGCTAGAATGGAGAAATCGATTAATGGCAATGTAGAGTTTCTAAGGGCAGAAATGAAAGCTGAACTGGCAGAATTTAAAAATGTTATCGGTGAGATCCAATCTAATCTAACAGCTAGGGTAAGCGAGGCAGAAGAACGAATTAGTGATATAGAAGACCAATTAATAGACAAGAAGGAAAAAGAGGAAGCCAGGGAGAAACAAAATCCATGAAAATAGAATCAGAGAAATAAATAATAAGTCAAAAAATGGGCAGAAGACATGAACAGACACTTCTCCAAAGAAGACATAAAAATGGCTAACAGACACATGAAAAAATATTCATCATCATTAGCCATCAGGGAAATTCAAATCAAAACCACATTGAGATAGCACACTACACCAGTTAGAATGACAAAAATTGACAAGGCAAGAAACAATAAAACAATAAACACCATGAAATGTTCCAGTGTCAGAATTATTGGGATTCCTGAGGGGGTGGAGAGAGAGAGGACTAGAAGATATATTTGAGCAAATTGTAGCTGAGAACTTCCCTAATCTGGGGAATGAAACAAACATTCGTGTCCTAGAGGCAGAGAAGACCCCACCCAAGATCAAGGAAAACAGGCCAATGCCCCGGCACATAATAGTAAAACTCGCAAATCTTAGAACCAAAGAAACCATCTTAAGGGCAGTTATGGGGGAAGAGATTCCTTACATACAGAGGGAGGAACATCAGAATAACATCAGACCTATCCACAGAGACCTGGCAAGCCAGAAAGGCCTGGCAAGACATATTCAGGGTACTAAATGAGAAGAACATGCAGCCAAGGATACTTTATCTGACAAGGCTGTCATTTAGAATGGATGGAGAGATGCAGAGCTTCCAAGACCGGCAGAAACTGAAAGAATATGTGACCACTAAGCCGGCCCTGCAAGAAATATTAAGGGGGTTCTATAAAAGGAGAAAGACCCCAAGAGTGATATAGAACAGAAATTTATGGAGACAATCTATAAAAACAACGTCTTCACAGGCAAAATGATGACAATTAATTCATATCTTTCAATAATCACTCTCAACATGAATGGCCTAAATGCTCCCATAAAATGGCACAGGGTTGCAGATTGGATAAAAAGACAGGACCCATCCATATGCTGTCTACAAGAGACTCATTTTGAATCTAAAGATACATCCAGACTGAAAGCGAAGGGATAGAGATCCATCTTCCATGCCAACGGACCTCAAAAGAAAGCTGGGGTAGCAATTCTTATATCAGACAAATTAGATTTTAAGCTAAGGACTGTAGTTAGAGACACAGAAGGACACTATATCATTCTTAAAGGATCTATCCAACAAGAAGATCTAATAATTGTAAATATCTACACCCCCAACATGGGAGCAGCCAACTACATAAGCCAACTGTTAACCAAAATAACAAAATAACTGATAACAACACATTAATTGTAGGAGACCTCAATACTCAACTCTCAGCAATAGACAGATTATCTAAGCAGAAAACCAGCAAAGAAACAAGAGCTTTGAATGACACACTGGACCAGATGGACCTCATAGATATATACAGAACATTCCACCCTAAAACAACAGAATACTCATTCTTCTCGAGCGCACATGGAACTTTTTCCAGAATAGACCACATCCTGGGTCACAAATCAGGTCTCAACCGATACCAAAAGATTGAGATTATTCCCTGCATCTTCTCAGACCATAATGCTTTGAAACTGGTACTGAATCACAAGAAAAAATTTGGCAGAAATTCAAACACTTGGAAGCTAAAGACCACTCTGCTCAAGAATGTTTGGGTCAACCAAGAAATCAAAGAACTTAAACAATTCATGGAAATCAATGAGAACAAAAACACATCAGTCCAAAACCTATGGGATACTGCAAAGGCGGCCCTAAGGGGGAAATACATAGCCATCCAAGTCTCACTCAAAAATATAGAAAAATCCCGAATTCACCAACTAACTTTACACCTTAAAGAACTAGAGAAAAAGCAACAAACATTGCCTAAGCCACACACTAGAAGAGAAATAATTAAGATTAAAGCAGAGATCAATGAATTAGAAACCAGAAACACAGTAGATCAGATCAATGAAACTGGAAGCTGGCTCTTTGAAAGAATTAATAAGATTGATAAACCACTGGCCAGACTTATCCAAAAGAAGAGAGAAAGGACCCAAATTAATAAAATTATGAAAGAAAGGGGAGAGATCATGACTAACACCAAGGAAATAGAAACAATTACTAGAAATTATTATCAACAACTATATGCCAATAAAGTGAGCAACCTGGAAGAAATGGATGCCTTCCTGGAAACCTATAAACTACCAAGACTGAAACAGGAAGAAATTGACAACTTGAATAGACCAATAACCAGTAACGAGATTGAAGCAGCGATCAAAAACCTCCCAAAAGGAGGAGGGGGGAAAGATGGCGGAGGAGTAGGGGACCCTATTTCAACTGGTCCCTGGAATTGAGCTGGATATCTACCAGACCACTCTGAGCACCCACAAAACCAGCCTGAGATGTAAGAAGATCTGGATCTCTACAAACAGAATATCACAGGCAGTTGGTTTTGAGGTACGAAGCGGAGAACCGTGATTCTGTGGGGAAATATCGGAGGATAAACAGCAGCAGGAGGGTGCCTGGTCGTGGGGATCCTACACCGCTGGTGAGTGACAGCCTCTTGCGCTGCAGACGGGGCACAGACTCGCAGACCGGTAGCGTCGGGAAAGGACTTTAGGGCCGCCCCTGGGGTGGAAAACCAGACCGGCGGGGTCGCGCGCACACGAACCACAGCCCCCCAGACAGAAACCTGGAGCGACGGTCGCGTGCACACAAACTGCAGCCTCCAAGATGGAAACCCAGTGCGCCGGGGTCACCCGGTGAACTGCAACCCCTGGGGTGGAAACCCCGAGAGGCGGAGTCGTACGCATGCGAATTGGGAGCGGCTGGCGGTTTTAGAAGCACAAAGGTTAGAGATGTGCCCCGACCTGGAGGCAGGACTGGGGGCACTGCGAAGGGCGCACAACCCAAGACGCTGCAGTTTATAGCAGCACAGACAGAAACGGGGACAGTGTGGACTGGAGAGCTCACTGAAGAACAGACTGCAGTCTCTCTGCTCTGAGGCAGAGGGTTGGAAATGGTCTCTTCTGCTCTGACTCGCAGAAGAGACGCAGAAAGCCACCAGGGAAAGGCGCCAGAGAACAAAAGCCCCAAAGACTGATTCCCACTGAGCCCATCCCCCACCACAGGGGCGCAGGGCAACTCCGCCCAAACAGGTTTGCCTGAGTAACAGCATGGCAGGCCCCTCCCACAGAAGACAGCCTGGGAAAACAAGAGGCCAGCAACCCTAAGGTCCCAAGAAAAGGGTGCATCTTGCTTGGGTTCTGGTCAATAATTTGGACTCTATACATTCCCTCAAACACCCATCAACAGAATGACTAGGAGGAGGAGCCCCCAAAACAGAAAAGACTCAGAGATTATGACTTATGCTGCAGATTTACAAATGGATGCAGACATAACCAAGATGTCAGAGCTGGAATTCAGGCTAGCAATTGTGAAGACAATGGCTAGAATGGAGAAATCAATTAATGACAACATAGAGTCTCTAAGGGCAGAAATAAAAGGTGAATTGGCAGAACTTAAAAATGCTATCAATGAGATTCAATCCAATCTAGATAATCTAACAGCTAGGGTAACTGAGACAGAAGAGAGAACAAGCGATCTGGAAGACAGTATAATAGATAAAAAGGGAAAAGAGGAGGCCAGGGAAAAACAACTCAGAATCCATGAAAACAGAATCAGAGAAATAAGTGACACCATGAGGCGTTCCAATGGCAGAATAATTGGAATCCCGGAGGGAGTGGAGAGAGAGAGAGGACTAGAAGATGTATTTGAGCAAATCGTAGCTGA
>NC_058408.1:154685179-154720690 GCF_002201575.2 Neomonachus schauinslandi
GTGGAGGTGCCTCAAAAATTTAAAAATAGAGCTACCCTATGACCCAGTAATTGCACTCCTGGGTATTTACCCCAAAGACACAGATGTAGTGAAAAGAAGGGCCATATGCACCCCAATGTTCATAGCAGCAATGTCCGCAAGAGCCGAACTGTGGAAAGAGCCGAGATTCCCTTCAACAGATGAATGGATAAAGAAGATGTGGTCCATATATACAATGGACTATTACTCAGCCATCAGAAAAGATGAATACCCAACTTTTACATCAACATGGATGGGACTGGAGGAGATTATGCTAAGTGAAATAAGTCCAGCAGAGAAAGTCAATTATCATATGGTTTCACTTACTTGTGGAACATAAGGAATAACATGGAGGACATTAGGAGAAGGAAGGGAAAAATGGGCAGGGGGAATTGGAGGGAGAGATGAACCATGAGAGACTATGGACCTGAGAAACAAACAGGGTTTTAGAGGGGAGGGGGGAGGGGGGATTGGTTAGCCCGGTGATGGGTATAAGGAGGGCTCATACTGCATGGAGCACTGGGTGTTATATGAAAACAAAGGATCGTGGATCACTACATCAAAAACTAATGATGTATTGTATGGTGACTAACATAATAAAATTAAAAAACAAAAAACCTCCCAAAAAACAAGAGTCAAGGGCCAGATGGATTCACTGGGGAATTCTACCAAACATTCAAAGAAGAAATAATACCTATTCTACTGAAGCTGTTTCAAAAAATAGAAACAGAAGGAAAGCTTCCAGACTCATTCTATTAGGCCAGCATCACCTTAATCCCCAAACCAGGCAGAGACCCCACCCAAAAGGAGAATTTCAGATTGATTTCCTGATGAATATGGATTCCAAAATTCTCAACAAGATCTTAGCTAATAGGATCCAACAGTACATTAAAAGGATCATTCACCACGACCAAGTGGGATTTATCCCTGGGATGCAAGGGTGGTTCAACATTCGCAAATCAATCAATGTGATAGAACACATTAATAAAAGGAGAGAGAAGAACCATATGGTTCTCTCAATTGATGCAGAAAGAGCATTTGACAAAATACAGCATCCTGTCCTGATTAAAACTCTTCAGAGTATAGGGATAGAGGGAACATTCCTCAAGCTCATAAAATCCATCTATGAAAAACCCACAGCGAATATCATCCTCAATGGGGAAAAGCTGAGAGCCTTTCCCTTAAGACCAGGAACATGCCAAGGATGCGCACTCTCGCCACTATTGTTCAACATAGTACTAGAATTCCTAGCAACAGCAATCAGACAACAAAAAGAAATAAAAGGTATTCAAATTGGCAAAGAAGAAGTCAAACTCTCTCTCTTCGCAGATGACATGATACTTTATGTGGAAAATCCACAAGACTCTACCCCCAAATTACTAGAACTCACACAGCAATTCAGTAATGTGCCAGGATACAAAATCAATGCACAGAAATCAGCTGCTTTCTTATACACTAACAATGCAACTGTTGAAAGAGAAATTAGAGAAACGATTCCATTTACAATAGCACCAAAACCATAAGATACCTTGGAATAAACCTAACCAAAGAGGTAAAGGATGTATACTCTAGGAACTACAGAACACTCATGAGAGAAATTGAAGAAGACACAAAAAGATGGAAAAACATTCCATGCTCATGGATTGGAAGAATAAACATTGTTAAAATGTCTATGCTACCCAGACAATCTATACCTTCAACGCCATTCTGATCAAAATTCCAAAGACATTTTTCAAAGTGCTGGAACAAATAATCCTAAATTTGTATGGAATCAGAAAAGACCCTGAATCGCCAAGGAAATGTTGAAAAAGAAAAACAAAGCTGAGGGCATCACGTTGCCTGATTTCAAGCTATATTACAAAGCAATGATCACCAAGACAGCATGGTATTGGCTCAAAAACAGACATATAGACCAATGGAAAAGAATAGAAAGCCCAGATATGGACCCTCAACTCTAGGGTCAACTAATTTTGACAAAACAGGGAAAAATATCCAGTGGAAAAAAGACAGTCTGTTCAATAAATGGTGCTGGGAAAATTGGACAGCCACATGCAGAAGAATGAAACTCGACCATTCTCTAACACCATACACAAAGATAAACTCTAAATGGATGAAAGACCTCATGTGAGACAGGAATCCATCAAAATCCTAGAGGAGAATATAGGCAGTAACCTCTTTGACATCGGGCACAGCCACTTCTTTCAAGTTACGTCTCCAAAGGCTAGTGAAACAAAAGCAAAAATGAACTTTTGGGACTTCATCAAGATAAAAAAGTTCTGCGCAGCAAAGGAAACAGTCAACAAAACAAAGAAGCAACCTACAGAATGGGAGAAGATATTTGCAAATGACACTACGGACAAAGGGCTGATATCCAAGATCTATAAAGAACTTCTCAAACTCAACACCCAAAAAACAAATAATCAAGTCAAAAAATGGGCAGAAGACATGAACAGACACTTCTCCAAAGAAGATATACAAATGGCTAACAGAGACATGAAAAAATATTCATCATCATTAGCCATCAGGGAAATTCAAATCAAAACCACATTGAGTAGTTCTATTTTAAAAAAAATATTTTATTTATTTGACAGAGAGAGACACAGTGAGAGAGGGGACACAAGCAGGGGGAGTGGGAGAGGGAGAAACAGGCTTCCCGTGGAGCAGGGAGCCCGATGCAGGGCTCGATCCCAGGACCCTGGGATCATGACCTGAGCCGAAGGCAGACGCTTAATGACTGAGCCACCCAGGTGCCCCTTGAGTAGCTCTATTTTTAATTTTCTGAGGCACCTCCACACTGTTTTCCCAAGTGGCTGTACCAACTTGCATTCCCACCAACAGTGTAAGAGGGTTCCCCTTTCTCCACAACCTCTCTAACATTTGTTGTTTCTTGCCTTGTCAATTTTTGCCATTCTGACTGGTGTAAGGTGATATCTCAGTGTGGTTTTTCTTTGCAGAGCTAACTGCATTACCTAGCCAACTCCACCTGAGCCCACATGAGTCCAGTGGATCAAGAAAGATCGAGTCTTTTTTTTCACAGAAACAACTAACTAATGCTATGTTTATGAATTTGGGCACTTAGTGTTGTAACATACCAATTATTCACAAATCAAGGTATGAATTCAATGCAGTTCCAACCCTAATCCCAGGAGGTAGACAAGATGACTTTAAAATGTAGATAGGAATGCAAAGGGCCAAGAAAAAACCCTTGGGAAAGAACAAAGCTGGAGGACTTACACTGCCTGATATCAAGACATATTTAAATTATAGTAAAGAAAATAGTGTGAGATTGATGCAAAAAGAGACAGATAAACCAATAGAGACACACAAAATCCAGAAACATACCTACACATATATGAAACCTTGGTTATGATGTGTGCTTATTTTATGAGCCAGCAATTTCACTTTTAGATACATAAACAACAGAAATGTGCATACATGTGCATGAAAAGACAACTACTAGAATGGTCATAGCAGCATGATTTGCAGTAGCTAACAAGTGGAAACAAACCAAATATCCATTGGGGTAGGAAGTATTCCTCATGCTAGAGTCACTGTTATTGTACAGCAGTGGAAAAGAATGAGCTCTGGGTACAAATAACATGAGTGAATTGCACAAACATAATGTTGAGTAAAAGAAGAAGGGCACAAAAAATACATGCTGTATAATTTTATTAATGTTACAAAAAGTGAAAAATAGACAAAATTAATCTAATCTGTGGTCCTGGAAATTAGGATAAAGTTTCCTTTGCCTGGGGGAGGGGTTAGCAGCTGAAGAGGGATAGGGACTTCTCTGAGGTGCAGGTGACACTCGTTTCTTGGTCTCAATGCCCTTCAACATAGTGTGCTAACCTTGGGATAATCCATCAAGCTACACACTTAAGATACTTTCCTGGTATGCATTTAGTAATATTAGTATCACAACAAGGTGTGATATTTATGGTTAAATGTACTAAACAGAACAAAAGAGACATGAGATGATTATAAAAGGCATAAGTTATGAAGAAGGTATAAAAACCATAAATTCATGTCCACCAAGACAACACAGACCTAAGTGTGTGAACTGAGGTCTACTAAAACCAGAAAGAGGACTATTATAGTGGAAGGCTTCAAAACATTATTTCAGAATTGGAAAAATTTAGTACAAAAAACTAGTAAGGAGAGAAAATAATTGAATAATGTAGCCATTAAGCTTACTTTTAAACACAAACTAAATATTTTGTTTGTGAGTTCATGTGCCATTACAAAATCAATTATGTACTTCGGAACGAAGTAAATCTCTGCAAATTATAAAATATAAACATTTAACACTACACATTCTTTGATAATAAGTCAGTAAAGTTAGAGATAGTTAAAAGGTAATTCCTCCGATCTTCATTAATTAAAAATTGAAATCAAATTATTGAAGAAATAGAAAATTTCAAAACTGATGACCATTCACGTCATCCCCATATATACTGTCAGGACCTATTACTAGCTCTTCACATCATGTTGTCATCATCATTTTAATGTGGACTTTGGCAGGTTATCTTAGCTCTTGCAACAACGTCATTCAATTTCATCCAAAAGTTATCTCCTGACCCGCATGCCAGAAGTCTGGACTTTGCAGGGGTTGTTTCTTGGCAAGTGTATGACAGAGAAACTGTCCTCATAAGTAACAACAGTTTTAAAGAAAAAGCAAGATGTAAACTCTGGAATTTTATTTATTTATTTATTTATTTATTTATTTATTTATTTATTTATCTATCTATCTATCTATCTATCTATCTATCTATCTATCTATCTATCTATCTATCTATCTATCTCAACCTTTTTACCATACAAAAATGAGAGGAAATTTGCAGGGGAGATTTCTCTCTCTTTTCTTTTCTTTCTTTCTTTCTTTCTTTTTTTTTTTTTTTAAAGATTTTTAATTTTTATTTTAAGTAATCTCTCCACCCAGTGTAGGGCTTGAACTCACAACCCTGAGATCAAGAGTTGCATGCTCCACCAGCTGAGCCAGCTAGGTGCTCCTTCAGGAGAGATTTCTGAAATTAACTCTTTCAAGCACATTTTCAACTCCATTCCTACTGCATTCCCTTCTTGCTTATCCAGAGCCTTCTGGGTGCCCAGAGAAATCATATTCTTCTACCTTTCCCCTCTGTGATCTAAGGATTTATGGCTACTGAGTTGCCTCTTAAAAAACTTCTGAGTTGGGGCACCTGGGTGGCTTAGTCAGTTAAGCGACCAACTCTTGATTTTGGCTCAGGTCATGATCTCAAAGTTGTGAGACCGAGCCCTGCGTGGGGCCCCATACTGGGCTCCATGCTCAGTGGGGAGTGTGCTTGGGATTCTCTGTCTCCCTCTCCCTCTGCCCTTCTTCCTCTTGACACTGAGTCATCCTGACAGAACCTATTTCCCCCACAGGATTTGCCACTGAAGAGAATGGTGTAATGGAAGGCAGTCAAGGAGCACTATGGCCTGACAGCCATCTTCAGAGGGAGGACTCAGTGGGTAGTCACATGTGCCCCCTCGTGTAGCCCACCCTCTCCGCATAAAGCCTGGCTGAACATAGGAAATTTTTTATCACATGAACTAAAGTGGGGGTGACAAAGAACTGAGAGACCCTAGGGGTGCCTGTGCACAGAGGTGAGGCCATGTGAAGGGGTAGCAAGAGGGTGGTGGTCTGCAAACCAAGGAGAAACATGCAGACATGGTGGTCTTTGACATGTAGCCTCCGGAACTGTGAGAAATAAATATCTGTTGCTACACCACCCAGTTTATGGTGCTTTGTTTCAGTGGCCCCAGATAATTAATATGGATGGCAATCCTTCCCAAACTGACATACAGATTTATTTCAATTCCTACCAAAATCTCAGTTGTCTTTTTTGCAGAAATTGACAAGCTGAAAATTCATGTGGAAATGCAAGGGACTCAAATAACTAAAAAAATCTTTAAAAAGTGAAAAGAAGGGGCACATGCACCCCAGTGTTCACAGCAGCAATGTCCACAATAGCCAAACTGTGGAAGGAGCTGGGATGTCCTTCAACAGATGAATGGATAAAGAAGATGTGGTCCATATATACAATGGAATATTACTCAGCCATCAGAAAGGATGAATACCCACCGTTTGCATCGACATGGATGGAACTGGAGGGATTATGATAAGTGAAGTAAGTCAAGCAGAGAAAGGCAATTATCATAATCATATGTGGAACATAAGGAACAGCATGGAGGACCACAGGGGAAGGGAGGGAAAACTGAATGGGGAGAAATCAGAGAGGGAGATGAACCATGAGAGACTATGGACCCTGGGAAACAAACTGAGGGTTTCAGAGGGGAGGGGCGTCAGGGATGGGTAACAGGGTGATGGGTACTAAGGAGGGCATGTGTTGGGATAAGCGCTGGGTGTTATAAGCAACTAATGAATCATTGAACACTACATCAAAAACTAATGATATATTATACAGTGGCTAACTGAACATAATAAAAAAAATTTAAAAATGAGTCACACAAGAAAAAAGAATAAAAAGAACTAATTTGGAGGACTCACTTCTTGACCCAAAAACTTATGACAAAGCTACAGTAATCAAGCAGTATGGCAATGGCATAAGGACAGACATATGGATTAATGGAATAGAATTTAGAGTTCAGAAATAAATCCTCAGATCTGTGGCCGATTGATTTTTGACAAGACAAATGGCACTCTCGGGCTCTCTCCACTGCTGAAATAGTCTTTTCAACAAGTGGTGTTGGAGCAAAAGAATGAAGTTGGAGACATATCTCATACCATGAAAAACCTTACCTCAAAGTGGATTATAGACTGCCAAGAAAACCTGACAGTAAGTCTGTGTGAGCTTAGATTTAGGAGTGGTTTCTTGGATACAAACCCAAAGCACAAATGACAAAAAGGAAAATAGATTAATTGGACTTCGTCAAAATTTACACCTTCTGTGCTCAGAGAACATCACCAAGGAAGTAAAAAGACAGCCCACAGAATGGGAGAGAATATTTGCAAATTGCATATCTGACAAGGGATTTGTATCCAGGACAAGTCATTCAGGTACAACTCTTCGGAAGCACATCTTCCATCTGAGCTGTCAACGTTTGTGGTGGTTTTCCTGCATAATATTGTCCTCTGTGCTGTTAGTAGCATTGTGGGCAGCATCTACTTGTTTATGTATTTATAATATATTTATATTTTATTTTAACTCCAGTATAGTTAACATACAGTGTAATATTAGTTTCAGGTGTACATCATAGTGATTCAACACTTGCGTACATCACCTGGTGCTCAGCACAAGTGCATACCTTCACCCCTATCCCGCCTCCTCCCACCTCCCCTCTGGTGACCATCAGCGTGTTCTCTAGAGTTAACAGTCTGTTTCCTGGCTTGTCTTTTTCTCTATCTTTTCCCCCCTTTCCCCTTTTGTTTCTTAAATTCCACATATGAGTGAAATCATATATTTGTCTTTCTCTGACTTATTTTGCTTAGCACAATACCCTCTGGTTCCATCTTAGTCATTGCAAATGTCAAGATTTCATTCTTATGGCTGAATAATATTCCATTGTATACATAGACCACATCTTCTTTATCCATTCATCAGTCCATGGACACTTGGGCAGCTTCCATAGCTTGTCTATTGTAAATAATGCTGCTATAAACATCGGGGTTCATGTATCCCTTTGAATTAGTGTTTTTGTATTTCTTGGGTAAATACCCAGTAGTGCAATTGCTGGATCATATGGCAGTGCTATTTTTAATTTTTTTGAGGAACCTCCATACAGTTTTCCACAGTGGCTGCGCCAGTTTGCATTCCCACCAACAGTGTAAGAGGGTTCCTCTTTCTCTGCATCCTCCCCAAAAGAAGGCTCTGTTATTCTCATAGGACTTTATTTCAACTCCCTACTGCTAATTCTGCAAGTTTTGAAGGTGTGGCTCCTACCTGGAGCCATACCAGCACACAGGAAGTTGTTTTAAGTTAACTGTAACCAAGGCACTTGTTTAATTTCCCTTTTAAGTGTGTGCATGAGGTTAATACACAGAATTAGGTAAGTGTAAAATAAGTCTTTCTTTCTTTCCTTTTTTTTAAAAAAAGATTTTATTTATTTATTTGAGAGAGAGTGCTCAAGCATGAGCAGGAGGAATGGCAGAGGGAGAAGGAGAGGGAGCCCGGCATGGGGCTCAATCCCAGGACCCCATGATCATGACCTGAGCTGAAGGCAGATGCTTAACCGACTGAACCACCCAGATGCCCTCAAAAGAAATCTTTCAATAAGTATAACAAAAATCAGAAATAGCCAAAAAGAATTGGTAGCGATTTTTCTTTCTTAATGAGTCTTAAAGTAGGAAAGTTCCCTCTGTAGGGAGAGTCTGCGACTCCCACTTTTTGCTTTATCCAGTTCTGTATTGTTTGAATTTGTTACAAAGAACATGTTTTACTTTCCTAATTAAGATGGTCTGTTAATCTTTATAAATAATTGTTTAACTTCAATAAAAGTCTCTCCATGTTTTTTTTTTAAGGGGAAGCAAACAGGAGAAATGGTGTATAGACCCAATGGGTGTCTCACCCAGGTGAGCCTGGCAGGGCAGATGAAGAGGGTAGAGGGTCCAGACAGCACAGTTTCTATCCCAAGGAGTGGGCCCTGCCACCCCACACTAGCTTCTGAAAGGGAAATCAAGGTCAAGTGCAACAAAAGTTCCCTCACAGGGTCTACAATCCAACCAGCCTTGTCAGCTCCAGCCCACAGGGCACAGCACACCAGATAGGAGCCAAGACCCCCCAAAATGCTGCCAGAGAGCAACACCCCCTCACAACGTGGAACAGTTAACAAGTAAAACACAAGTAACATGGCTGCACTTCTGCCCATGTTGCTAATAATTTGAGAGAGAAAAATGGGTTATAATTAGGTATATGGAGTGCACCTCATTTTCATATAAATAAAAGTATAGAAGGTGGTTTTTATTTTTTCATCTTTTATCCTATTTTCCATTAAACACAAAAATGCATTACTTATGTAAAGGTATAAAATTACAACCTAAAATTAAGATCTTCCCTAATATCACCAATTAGAAGACAGAATGAAAAACATCCTCTTCATTCTAAACACAAGCACACAAAAGCTCTGTGAAATACCTAGAAACAACCCTAACAGGTAGGTGGAAGGTCCCATGTGAAGGACTAATGATGAGCAGAAGGTGAAGACTGTGGAGCCTGCAGCTTTCATGGGTAAACAAAGGCAAGACATCGTGAGAGTATAAGTCTGCTCAAATTAACTCATTGCCTGGGCGCCTGGGTGGCTCAGTTGGTTAAGCGACTGCCTTCGGCTCAGGTCATGATCCTGGAGTCCCGGGATCGAGTCCCGCATCGGACTCCCTGCTTCTCCCTCTGATCCTCCACCCCTCTCATGCTCTCTCTCTGTCTCATTCTCTCTCTCAAATAAATAAAAATAAAATCTTAAAAAAAAATTAACTCATTGACTTAATGAGTTAGTCAAATTACATTAGTAAAATTGCTAATGTAATTTTTTTAGAATTTGACAAAAATGATTCTAAAGAATAATTATCCCCTAATTTTCTACAATAAAATATCTTTTTATAATAGGTAGTAACTTTTTCAAAATTGGTCAACTCTTTTTTTTTCCCTCCTCTGAATTTGCCAGTTGCTTTGACAAAGTAGAGTAGAATTTAGATGTTGAATTTCCCTGTTCTGGCCCTGTGAGTTTGGCTGCTGGTGATTGAGGTACCCCTGGGGGCTGCTCAGACAAACCTGATCAGATGTGAAGAGACTTGCACCATGAGATCCAGCACTCTGCCTTGGAGACACTCATCAGCACATAATTGATGCTGCCTTAGATAGATCCGGCCCCCAAACTACATTTGTAAACATAACCTGAATCCAAATCAGTGTGATCTTCTTTTTTAAAAAAATTTTTTAGTTATGTTAATCACCATACATTACATCATTAGTTTTAGATGTAGTGTTCCATGATTCATTGTGCATAACACCCAGTGCTACATGCAGAACGTGCCCTCTTTAATACCCATCACCAGGCTAACCCATCCTCCCACCCCCTTCCCTTTTAGAACCCTCAGTTTGTTTTTCAGAGTCCATCGTCTCTCATGGTTCATCTCCCCCTCCGATTTTCCTCTCTTCATTCTTCCCCTCCTGCTATCTTCTTCTTCTACTTTTTTTTTTCTTAACATATATTGCATTATTTGTTTCAGAGGTACAGATCTGAGATTCAACAGTCTTGCACAATTCACTGCGCTTACCAGAGCACATACTCTCCCCAGTGTCTATCACCCAGTCACCCCATCCTTCCCACACTACCCCCCACTCCAGCAACCCTCAGTTTGTTTCCTGAGATTAAGAATTCGTCATATCAGTGAGGTCATATGATACATGTCTTTCTCTGATTGACTTATTTCACTCAGCATAATACCCTCCAGTTCCATCCATGTCGTTGCAAATGGCAAGATCTCATTCCTTTTGATGGCTGCATAATATTCCATTGTATATATATACCACCTCTTCTTTATCCATTCATCTTGGCTCTTTCCACAGTTTGGCTATTGTGGACATTGCTGCTATAAACATCGGGGTGCACATACCCCTTCGGATCCCTACATTTGTATCTTTGGGGTAAATACCCAGTAGTGCAATTGCTGGATCATACGGTAGCTCTATTTTCAACTTTTTGAGGAACCTCCATACTGTTTTCCAGAGTGGCTGCACCAGCATGCATTCCCACCAACGGTGTAGGAGGGTTCCCCTTTCTCTGCATCCCCGCCAACATCTGTCATTTCCTGACTTGTTAATTTTAGCCATTCTGACTGGTGTGAGATGGTAGCTCATTGAGGTTTTGATTTTCCCTGATGCCAAGCGATATTGAGCACTTTTTCATGTGTCTGTTGGCCATTTGGATGTCTTCTTTGGAAAAATGTCTGTTCATGTCTTCTGCCCATTTCTTGATTGGATTCTTTGTTCTTTGGGTGTTGAGTTTGATAAGTGCTTTATAGATTTTTGGATACTAGCCCTTTATCTGATATGTCATTTACAAATATCTTCTCCCATTCTGTCGGTTGTCTTTTGGTTTTGTTGACTGTTTCTTTTGCTGTGCAAAAGCTTTTTATCTTGATGAGGTCCCAATAGTTCATTTTTGCCCTTGCTTCCCTTGCCTTTGGTGATGTTTCTAGGAAGAAGTTGCTGCAGCTGAGGTTGAAAAGGTGGCTGCCTGTGTTCTCTTTTAGGATTTTGATGCACTCCAATTTCACATTGAGGTCTTTCAACCATTTGGAGTCTATTTTTGTGTGTGGTGTAAGGAAATGGTCCAGTTTCATTCTTCTGCATGTGGCTGTCCAATTTTCCCAACTCCAATTGTTGAAGAGACTGTCTTTGATCCATTGGACATTCTTTCCTGCCTTGTCGAAGATTAGTTGACCCTAGAGTTGAGGGTCCATTTCTGGGCTCTCTGTTCTGTTCCATTGATCTATGTGTCTGTTTTTGTGCCAGTACCATACTGTCTTGATGATGACAGCTTTGTAATAGAGCTGGAAGTCCAGAATTGTGATGCCACCAGCTTTGCTTTTCATTTTCAACATTCCTCTGGCTATGCGGGGTCTTTTCTGGTTCCATACAAATTTTAGGATTATTTGTTCCATTTCTTTGAAAAAAGTGGATCGTATTTTGTTGGGGATTGCATTGAATGTGTAGATTGCTCTAGGTAGCATTGACATCTTCACAATATTTGTTCTTCCAATCCATGAGCATGAAATGTTTTTCCATTTCTTTGTGTCTTCCTCCATTTCTTTCATGAGTATTTTATAGTTTTCTGAGTACAGAGCCTTTGCCTCTTTCGTTAGATTTATTCCTAGGTATCTTAAGGTTTTGGGTGCAATTGTAAATGGGATTTACTCCTTAATTTCTCTTTCTTCTGTCTTGTTGTTGGTGTATAGGAATACCACTGATTTCTGTGCATTGATTTTATATCCTGCTACTTTACTGAATTCCTGTATGAGTTCTAGCAGTTTTGGGGTGGAGTCTTTGGGGTTTTCCACATAAAGTATCATATCATCTGCAAAGAGTGAGAGTTTGACTTCTTCTTTGCCAATTTGGATGCCTTTTGTTTCTTTTTGTTGTCTGATTGCTGTGGCTAGGACTTCTAATACTATGTTGAATAGCACTGGTGATAGTGGACATCCCTGCTGCGTTCCTGACCTTAGGGGGAAAGCTCTCAATTTTTCCCCATTGAGAATGATATTCGCTGTAGGTTTTTCATGGATGGCTTTTATGATATTGAGGTATGTACCCTCTATGCCTATACTCTGAAGAGTTTTGATCAAAAAAGTATGCTGTACTTTGTCAAATGCTTTTTCTGCATCTATTGAGAGGATCATATGATTCTTGTTCTTTCTTTTGTTAATGTATTGTATCACGTTGATTGATTTGCGGATGTTGAACCACCCTTGCATCCCAGGGATAAATCCCACTTGGTCGTGGTGAATAATCCTTTTAATGTACTGTTGGATCCTATTGGCTAGTATTTTGGTGAGAATTGTTGCATCCATGTTCATCAGGGATATTGGTCTGTAATTCTCCTTTTTGATGGGGTCTTTGTCTGGTTTTGGGATCAAGGTAATGGTGGCCTCATAAAATGAGTTTGGAAGTTTTCCTTCCATTTCTATTCTTTGGAACAGTTTCAGAAGAATAGGTATTAATTCTTCTTTAAATGTTTGGTAGAATTCCCCTGGGAAGCCATCTGGCCCTGGGCTTTTGTTTGTTGGGAGATTTTTGATGACTGCTTCAATTTCCTTAGTGGTTATAGGTCTGTTCAGGTTTTCTATTTCTTCCTGGTTCTGTTTTGGTAGTTGATACATCTCTAGGAATGCATCCATTTCTTCCCGGTTATCTAATTTGCTGGCATAGAGTTGCTGATAATATGTTCTTATAATTGTTTGTATTTCTTTGGTGTTGGTTGTGATCTCTCCTCTTTCATTCATGATTTTGTTGATTTGGGTCATTTCTCTTTTCTTTTTGATAAGTCTGGCCAGGGGTTTATCAATCTTGTTAATTCTTTGAAAGAACCAGCTCCTAGTTCCGTTGCTCTGTTCTACTGTTTTTTTTTGGTTTCTATTTCACTGATCTCTGCTCTGATCTTTATTATTTCTCTTCTCCTGCTGGGTTTAGGCTTTCTTTGCTGTTCTTTCTCCAGCTCCTTTAGGTGGAGGGTTAGGTTGTGTACTTGAGACCTTCTTGTTTCTTGAGAAAGGCTTGTATTGCTATATACTTTCCTCTTAGGACTGCCTTTGCTGTATCCCAAAGATTTTGAATAGTTGTGTTTTCATTTTCATTGGTTTCCATGAATTTTTTAAAATTCTTCTTTAGTTTCCTGGTTGATCCATTCATTCTTTAGTAGGATGCTCTTTAGCCTCCATGTATTTGAGTTCTTTCCGAGTTTCCTCTTGTGATTGAGTTCTAGTTTCAAAGCACTGTGGTCTGAAAATAGGCAGGGAATGATTCCAATCTTTTGGTATCAGTTGAGACCTGATTTATGACCTAGGATGTGATCTATTCTGAAGAATGTTCCATGGCACTAGAGAAGAATGTGTATTCCGTTGCTTTGGGATAGAATGTTCTGAATATGTCTGTGAAGTCCATTTGATACAGTGTGTCATTTAAAGTCTTTATTTCCTTGTTGATCTTTTGCTTAGATAATCTGTCCATTTCAGTGAGGGGGGTGTTAAAGTCCCCCACTATTATTGTATTGTTGTCAATGTGTTTCTTTGCTTTTGTTATTAATTGCCTTATATAATTGGCTGCTCCCATGTTAGGGGCATAGATATTTACAATTGTTAGATCTTCTTATTGGATAGACCCTTTAAGTAGGATATAGTGTCCTTCCTCATCTCTTATTACAGTCTTTGGTTTAAAATCTAATTTGTTTGATATAAGGATTGCCACCCCAGCTTTCTTTTGGTGTCCATTAGCATGGTAAATGGTTTTCCACCCCCTCACTTTCAATCTGGGGGTGGCTTTGGGTCTAAAATGAGTCTCTTGCAGACAGCATATCGATGGGTGTTGTATTTTAATCGAATCTGATAGCCTGTGTCTTTTGATTGGGGCATTTAGCCCATTTACATTCAGGGTAACTATTGAAAGATACGAATTTAGTGCCATTGTATTGCCTGTAAGGTGACTGTTACTGTATATTGTCTGTGTTCCTTTCTGGTCTATGTTGCTTTTAGGCTCTGTCTTTGCTTAGAGGACCCCTTTCAATATATCTTGTAGGGCTGGTTTTGTTTTTGCAAATTCCTTTAGTTTTTGTTTGTCCTGGAAGCTTTTTATTTCTCCTTCTATTTTCAATGACAGCCTAGCTGGATATAGTATTCTTGGCTGCATATTTTTCTCATTTAGTGCTCTGAATATATCCTGCCAGTCCTTTCTGGCCTGCCAGATCTCTGTGGATAGGTCTGTTGCCAATCTAATGTTTCTACCATTGTAGGTTACATGTCTCTTCTCCCGAGACATGTAATCCTGCTTTCAGGATTTTTTCTTTGTCTCTGAGACTCATAAGTTTTACTATTAGATGTCAGGGTGTTGACCTATTTTTATTGATTTTGAGAGGGGTTCTCTGTGCTTCCTGGATTTTGATGCCTGTTTCCTTCCCCAAATTAGGGAACTTCTTTGCTATAAATTTGCTCTAATATACCTTCTGCCCCCCTCTCTCTTTCTTCTTCTTCTGGGATCCCAATTATTCTAATGTTTTGTCTTATGGTATCGCTTATTTCTCAAATTCTGCCCTCGTGATCCAGTAGTTGTTTATCTCTCTTTTTCTCAGCTTCTTTATTTTCCATCATTTGGTCTTCTATATTACTGATTCTCTCTTCTGCCTCATTTATCCTAGCAGTTAGTGCCCCCATATTTGACTGCACCTCATTAATAGCCTTTCTGATTTCGACTTGGTTAGATTTTAGTTCTTTTATTTCTCCAGAAAGGGTTTCTCTAATAACTTCCATGCTTTTTTCAAGCCCAGCTAGTATCTTTAAAGTGATGATTCTGAACTCTAGATCCGACATCGTACTAATGTCTGTATTGAGTAGGTCCCTGGCAGTCGGTACTACCTCTTGTTCTTTTTGTTGAGGTGATTTTTTCCGTCTTGTCATTGTGTCCAGAGGAGAATAGATTCCTGAGAGAAGAAAATGCTAACAGGGTAACAAAGTCCCCCCAAAATATACTCTAAACAAATCAGAATAGACCTGAAGCAGGGGGAAAAGAAAGGGAAAGAGAGAAAAAAGAAAAAGAAAAAGATAAAGATAAAAACAAACAAAAACAACCAGAATATGATCAAATATGATCAGGCTGGTGCATAGATCAGTGCCACACACTAGATTTTGGGTGTATTTTGGTCTGTTAGAAGAAAGTGCCTCCCAAAATTTTAAAGAAAGAAAAACATATATATGTACAAAAATAAGGGTTGATATGATGAAGATATGGAATATGAGTGTAAAGATGAAAATTATAAAAAATTTTATAATAGGATTTGATAAGAAGTTGTTTGAAAAAAGAAAGAGAGGATTTAAAAAAAAAGGGGGGAAGGGAGAGAATGTGATCAGGAAGGAGAGTAGAAAAAAACAATACACTAGAGATTTAGGGTATATTTTGATCTGTTAGAAGAAACTATCTCAAAATTTTAAAGAGAGAACAACTTATATATATATGCCAAAAATAAGGGTAACTACTATGAAGGGATAGAATATGACTCTAAAAATGAAAAATAAAAATGTTTTTTTAAAAAAGGGATTGATAAGATGTTGGTTGAAAAACGGAAAAGAAAAATAAGACAGTTAAAAAAAATTAACTTTGAAAGACTACAGAATCATGGTAAAAAAGCCATGAATTCTATGTGCAGTATTCCCCTAGCGCTGGAGTTCTGCCGTTCTCATTGATCGGTAAACTTGGTCTTGGCTGGCTGTTCTCGCTGATCTTCTGGGGAGGGGCCTGTTGCCGTGGTTTCCAAATGTCTTTGCCGGAGGCGGAATTTCCCCACCCTTGCCCCCTCCCGGCTAAGTAATCTGCTCGGGTTTGCTCTCCGGAGCTTTTGTTCCCTGTGAGCTTTCCGTACAGCTTTGGGGGCGGAGAGTGAAAATGGCGGCCTCCCAATCTCCGCCCCGGAGGAGCCGAGAACTCAGGGCCCCGCTTCTCAGTGAGCCCCCAGAGAAAAGCCGTCAGTCACTCCCGTCTCCCCGGTCTCCGGCCGCACTCCGTGCTCACCCAGCCTGTGACCGTGCGTTTCTATCTCTGGCACCCGACCCCGGGTGGAGTCTCCAAACCCAGCAGATCCCTGCGGTGCACTCCCACACGGCTCCTCCCGGGGGAAGAAGGTGAGTCTCCCCGGATCTGCCGCTTGTTGGGTCCCTGCTGGAGGAGCAGGGGCCCGACTGTGCCGCGGATCACGGTTTATGGCAACCCCGAGCTGAGAGCCCGCGCCTGGGCTCCGCCTCTGCAGCCGGCTTCCCTGCTCCGTTACCTGGGAGCTCTGTCACACTCTAGCACCCCCAGTCTTTCTGTGACCCCAAGGGTCCTGAGGCCACACTGTCCCACAAGGGTTCCACCCCCTGCTTAGCCACCGGAGTGACGTCCCTCAGCGGAGCAGACTTCTAAAAGTTCTGATTTTGTGCTCCGCGGGTCTATCACTTGCCAGAAGCGGCCGACGGAGGCCCCTCCCCCGCCGTCTATCCTCCCGAGTATCGCCTCGGATTCACTTCTCCGCACGTCCTACCTTCCAGAAAGTGGTCGCTTTTCTGATGAGAGAGTTGTTGCTCTTCTTTTCCTTGATCTCCTGTTGAGTTTGTAGGTGTTCAGAATGGTTTGATCCCTATCCAGCTGAATTCCTGAGACCAGAGGAAATCCAGGTCTCCTACTCCTCCGCCATCTTCCAAACCAGTGTGATCTTCTGATCCAAGGATTGGTGTGGTATTTCCCTGGATGCTGTGTTTGCTGACTTTGGTGCAAGTGCCAGCATCCAGTGTTGACAGAGCCTGAGCACCAGGATAGAGTTTCTTGGATGCAACCAGTACGGGAATCAGCTTTTGAAATGATGGCCAACAGCAGCTAATAGTAAACTAATATCTTGGGCCAGAAGAAATGGCATTGGTTGGCTGGTCACCCTCCTTCCCGAGGGTGCATTATAAAAGCTTTGCCTTTCTTCAGAGCATTCTCACAAGTCAGCAGTGACCCCAAAGACACCATGGCTGCCTTGGGCATCACAGTTGCCCTGCTGGTGTGGATGGCCACCCTAATGCTTATCTCTATCTGGAAGCAGATCTACAGCACCTGGAAACTGCCCCCTGGCCCTTTTCCACTGCCCATTATAGGGAATCTTCTTCAGTTGGATTTAAAGAATGTTCCAAAATCTTTCACCAAGGTAAGAGAAATATTGTTGGTTAGGGGAGGAGAATTCAGGGATTAGATGTAGTATGTTTGCATTCAATTTATTGTTAGACAAGTTGTTATTCAATACCAGCCTGTTATGAGTGAACTGACTTAACAGTAGCATCCAAGAGTGATATTAATGATATTTAGTTAGTGGTACAGTGTGGGCATGGAGCCCTTGAGTGGGCATTGGCTATGGCTGGCCACAGAAGCCTCTGCTTGAGCCATGGGTTAAATGCTCTGTCACTGGCTGGCTTGGTGAGGCCAGTGTGTCTGGGGCTGCTGCTGTTCACCACTGCAGTGTAAGGAAGGCCATGTGTTTACACCAGATGCACACTGTAGATGCCAAAGAACAGGGTGAAAAGTGGTGTCAACCAACCTGTGTGGTACCTCCATCTACAGTTGTTGTGAACAGTGAATGAGCTAACAAATCTAAAAACTGAATGAGTTGCTAAATCTATTACATGAGTTAATAAAAGAATGCTATAGGGCATCTAATATGTGTGGGAAATGTTTGAGGTAAGGGAGATGTTGACAGTACTTTGTGCACCATGGAGGCTGGGCTTGTGGAGGTCAGGACAGTGCTGGCTCAGGGCCCTTCTGCAGCACCTGGGTCTAGGACTTTGACTGGGGACAGCAAACAGTGGGGGTGATGGGGCAGATGTTGGCAAAGGGTCCTCATGGGAGGGACAGGAGTCAGCCCACCAAGTTAATTGTGCCCAGGAGCCCAGGTATGCTGGAAACTTGCTCCCTGCAGAAGAAAGTCTCTATGGGAAGGGTCTTCCCAAGTCAGGCTGGACAATGACTGTCTTTCCCCAGATCCATCTGTGTTGGTCAACAAGAACTTTGGGTTTTAAGCCTGGCTCACCTCCTCTCTAAGTTCCCAGTGGTCTCACTTGGCTCCTTGCTGGTCTCTGCAGCTGGCAGAGCGGTACGGACCAGTGTTCACCTTGTACCTGGGCTCCCAGTGCACTGTGGTCCTGCATGGCTACAAGGCGGTGAAGGAAGCTCTGCTTGACCACAAGAATGACCTTTCTGGCAGAGGAGAAATCTTCGCGTTCCAGTTGCATAAGGACAGAGGTGAGCCCTGCTTTTCAGAGCACCCCACCCCCATGGTGGGGTGGGAGCCAGGTCCTGAAATACCAGGGCTGATGACCACATAGCATATAGTACAACAAAACAGAAGAATAAAGAGACCCTCAACAATTCATGTGCTCAGCATACACTTTATTGAAAGCTACTATTACAGACTTGTAGCTGAAAAAACAGGACCTCCAGCACCCACACTCTGACCAGCAGTACAGATGTGTTTATAGAGAGATACCACAGAGGGAAATGCCTCCAGCAGATGAGCTGTTCCTTCCTCCCACAGACCTTCCAGCCTCCTGGGGCCTCAGTCTGGGGAGCTCTTCTCATTCACAGCCTCACCTGCTTCTGGGTGTTGGTGCTCCATGCTCTGAGACCCCTCACCTAAGATCAGGCACTGACTCTCACCGGGCATCCTGTTTGTTTGTGGGGCTTAGGTCAGCTGCAGTTCACATTCTAAACCTGGAGGCCTCTGATACCCCACCTGTGCTGTTCTGAGCACAGCAACCCCAGCTCACAAAGGGACTTCCACATGGTTCCATCTTGCCAGTGCCACCTCTCTTTCTTCTGCAGCCCATGTCTCCAGAGCCCTGGGTTCCCATATCTAGAATATGCACTGTTACCTTGTATTAGGGATCTGGTGGTCTGAGTGTTTATCTGAGTCTTTATCGTGCTCGCTTCAGCAGCACATATACTAAAATATCTGAGTCTTTATCTGAGTGTTGTCCAGACTCCCGACTCCAGTGCCTACCTCCTGTGTCTCCTGGGACATCCTGGAGCCCATGGGGGCACCTGCTCACAGCTCCTCCAGCTCACAGCCCTGTGAGTGTGCTGCCCACCACTGTCTGTCTCCCGACCTTGTGCGCTGATTCTCTTCCACTTGCTCACTGTCATTTTAGTGAGATTCTAAAGCAGATTAGAAATAAAGCAGTGTCCCATCTACCCTACAAAACCCAGAAGCCTCTAGTTTTTCCTGAGTTAACTTTGATGACAAATCTCTAGAAAACCTGTATCCATTTTATGCAGAAATTTTGAATTGACGTGCTTACAGTTGCATCCGCTGTTCTCAGGGTGCCATCACCTTATTCCCATCTACATTCACAAGGTCATACCCTGTCACTATCAATGGCATTTCATTTTCTTTCTTGGACATTGTGGGCTTTTACTCCTTTGGGGTTGCCAAAAACAAAGTTAACTTCCTCAGTCTTTGTCATTAACACCAGAGGAGCTTTGCGGTACCACAAGAGCAGGAGTTGTGGGGTTAAGGAGCTCCATCCTGGTTCCAGGGAGCCCTTATCTGCCACTCATGGTCCAAGTCATGGGCCCCTGAATGCAGCCAGGCAAGGGCCATATTCACATTCCATGCGTTGGACTCAAGGGGGCTTTGTCCTGTCCTGCCTGTGGCTCCCAAGTCCTATTTTCACATGTCCCATGTAGCCCAGACCCTATAAATGGGATACCTCTGATTCCCCAGGCATAATGATGCAAATGTTAATTATCAGCATAATATTGAGCACAGGGCCCATGTGAATTTCAATAAATTTCATTTCAGTGAATGTTTATGAGGCTCTGACCCAGAAGCATTACTGTCTCCATTTCAGCCTGTTTTGGTTTCCAAAGTCTTGGTTCCTCTGGGATCTTCCTCTCTGTCTCTCTGTCTCTGTCTTTGTTTCTGTCTCTCGGTCTCCCTCTTTGTCCCTCTTTGTCTCTCTCTGTCTCTGTCCCTCTCTCTTTCTCTGTCTCTTTGTCTCTTTGTTTATATGTCTCTCTGTCTTTGTCACTCTGTTTCTCTGTCTCTGTCTCCCCCATCCCTCTGTCTCTGTCTTGTCTCTTTGTCTCTTTCTCTGTCTCTGTCACTCTGTCTCTCTTTGTCTCTGTCATTCTGTCTCTCTGTCTTTGTCTCAGTCTCTGTCTCTCTGTCTCCCCCTTTATCCCTCTCTTATCTCTCTGTCTCTGTCTTTGTCTTTCTCAGTCTCTGTCTCTCTGTCTCTGTCTCTCTGTCTTCTTACATTTTCTGGCATCTTCCACCTTCCCCTTGCCACACAATTCTTCCCGATACTATTTTAGAATTGTCTGCCTCCCTGTCCGTCCCCCCCAGTCCCCATGTCACAGCCATTTGGGAAGATCCACTGGGCATGCCCTCTTCCTGCCTTCCCTGCCAGCTTCTTGGGTCCTCAGCCCACAGCTGTGTCCTCTGACCTCCTGAGTGCACACACTCTGGTGTGTGCTTGTTTGCCCTGCATTCTGGGTCACGGCGTCTGCTGCAGGCACTGGAAGATGGAGGCTGCCCTCCTGCTGAGACTATCGTGGATCCCACAGACACACAGGAATATGGTCACATATACCCTGGGTTCCCTCCCCGGGTGCCCAGCTGTGTCCCCGACATCTACCCAGCAGGCTCCAAAGCGTCTTGCAGGAATCCAAAGCTGTGCATGCACAGACCTGATTGCAGGACCCCCAAACACCATCCCTAGCTGTGTGTTTAACCTGGCAAACAGCACCTCTAAGTACGGCCCTGGGTGCTGTGTACCCTCTGAGCACTCACAACCAGTTAGGGGCCATGCTGTGAGACCACCTGTCTGTCTCTACCTCATGTTCCCTTCAGGGTGGAACTAGACCTTAGTCTGGCCTGTACTGCCGCCCTCCTCCCAGCCTCAACTCACACCTCCGGTCCCTCCTCCCCACCTCATCTCACACCTCCCGGTCCTTCCTCTCCCCTCATCTCACACCTCCCGGTCCCTCCTCCCTCCTCTTCTAACACCTCCCGGACCCTCCTCCATCCTCTTCTAACACCTCCCGGTCCCTCCTCCGCACCTCATCTCACACCTCCTGGTCCCTCCTCCCCCCTCATCTCACACCTCCTGGTCCCCCCTTCCCCCCTCATGTGACACCTCTGGTACCTGTCAGGCCCACCAGACTTCCTTCTAGAATATGCCGTGCCTCGGCCTTCCTCAGACCTCTGCTTGTACCTCCAAGAGGGATGTCCATGAGGTCTTCCCAAATCCGATGGTTGGCAGAGTCTGGGAGCCGAGTGACAGCTCAGGTTTTAGTAAGGACACTTTTTTATTTGTAGTGTGGAGGTTAGAAACCAGTGGAAATAGGAGAGCTTCTGGGAAAGGGGTTGGGGGCTTTCTCTTGGTGGGCAGCTGTGATTTTGTTTCACGTGGGAAGATTCCAGGCAAAGTGGAAAAAGACAGTAAACTGATGGTGTGAAGAACACTGGGGGAGGTGAAATGTCAGGTGGAAAGCCAGCCTCAGGGGTACCAGTCAAGCTTCTGGACACCAGGCAGCCCCAGTGCTTGGGTGCCCAGGCTGGACAGTTTGCCACTTGGGTCCCTCCTGCTTGGAGCCTCTCGCCTTGTCACTCTGCCCCAGGGGGTCCGCAGTAACTCCTCTGCTGTCCCCTCTTCCCTAGGGATTACTTTCAACAACGGACCGGGCTGGAAGGACACCCGGCGGCTCTCCCTGACCACGCTCCGGGACTATGGCATGGGGAAGCGTGGCAACGAGGAACGGATCCAGAGGGAGATCCCCTTCCTGCTGGAGGCGCTCAGGGGCACCCAGGGTACGTGTGGCCGCCAGGTCCTTGCAAACTCAGCCTGGGGGCAGCCCTGGTGGACCCATGAGGCCCAGCTGGCGCCGAGAGGGTTGCCTTAATCCACAGACACTGTCTGCATCGCAGGGTCCTCTCCATGTCCAGTGTGTTCATCCGGAATAACTGGAAAGTACAGGGACCCCCAGTAGGCTCGCACAAGCCTCGTAGAATTATGGGGGTGCTTAGGATGATGGCTCACAGGCGCTGGAAAGTGTTAGTGGGTGGGAGCTGCCCTGACCGCTCCCCTGTCTTCCAGGCCAGCCCTTCGACCCCACCTTTCTCCTGGGCTTTGCCCCCTTCAACGTCATCGCTGACATCCTCTTCCACAAGCACTTTGACTACATGGATGAGACGGGTCTGAGGATACAGAGGCTTTTCAATGAGAACTTCTACCTGCTCAGCACACGCTGGCTCCAAGTGAGGCCCCCCCCCCCTTGTTTGCACCTGCCCGTGGTTGCTCCACTGAGGTTAGGAAAAGGACAAGGACAGGAACTGGGAGACAGGCAGACAGGCCCACAAAAGCCAGAGAACAGCCAGGGCTTGTGTAACTCGATAGCCTGGATGTTGCTTCTGGAGACATCCATGGGGCCCGATGTTTCCCTTGCTGACCATGGGAGGCCATTTTACCCTTTGAAACAGGACCCCACTAACACGTGACCTCACACACCCCACAACGAGGTGCCAAAAAGATACTGTGAGCCAAAATGTTCTAAATAATACAATATGATGTCCATAAATTCAAGTTGGAGAAAATAATTAGCCCAGTACACAAAACCATGTTGCATCTGGAAAAAAAAAATAGAAATTCCCTCTCTCTCTCTTTCTAGCTTTATAACGTTTTCCCAAGCTATCTGCAGTACCTGCCTGGAAGCCATCGAAAAGTATTTAAAAATGTGTCTGAAATAAAAGATTACACTTCAGAAAGAGTGAAGGAGCATCAGGAGTCTCTGGACCCCAACTGCCCCCGGGACTTCACTGACTGCCTGCTCCTGGAGTTGCAGAAGGTACCGTGCAGACCCTGGCTCCATGGACTCCATGTGTTTGCTGTTGGGGTGGGGGCATGCACGTGCATGCTTCAGACTGACACTGTGACACTGCTGGGCCCACACGGGCATGTTCTGATGCTCCTGGTCTGACCTCACACTGGCTTCACATGATCATCACACCTGCTCCTAGAGGTGTGGGGACACAGCCAGCCTGCCTGGCGGAACTCAAGCAACACACACCGTCCACGGTGTGGCCAGCAAGACAGCTTTCTTGGAGAAGCCCTCAGTGGCTGTGGGGCCAGGTGCGTGGGCCTGTAGTCAGTTTTCTGGGAGCCTTGGTTTCCCCAACTGTGCCATGGAGACGATCATGTCTCCAGGGGATACCCTCATGCACACCTGCCCTCTCCTCCCTGTGGAGCTGGCTGAGCTGTCAGGTTCTTTTGAGGCTGAGGAGGACAGAGGTCTCTCATCCACCTGAAGACGTATTCTTATGGAGTCCCTGTCTGCCCCTAATATCTGCAGGAAAGATACGGTGCAGAGCCTTGGTGCACCTCGGACAACATTGCTGTGACCGTGGCTGACCTGTTCTTTGCGGGTACAGAGACCACCAGCACCACTCTGAGATACGGGCTCCTGATTCTCATGAAATACCCAGAGATCGAAGGTATGCCAAGTAGCAGGCAAGGATTCTGGGGCCATGGATTGTCAGGCTGGAGCATTTAGGGTGAAGCTTTCTGTCTGCAAAATGGAAATTGGCATTGCTTGTTAATCCTCATGGCAGTGAAATGGGGATCACTGCATGAATTCAGTGGACGTGTTCTTGTATATGATGGGTGCCTGGCACTCTTGAACTCAATTCCTCACACCCCACTGACTCACACCTGATTTCAGAACAGAAGAGCCAGTACCAGCGTGGAGAAATGCAATGTCATCTGCATTCTGCTCCACAATATAACCTACTTATGACAGTGAAAATAACATCTACCTTGCCCCTGAATGAGACCTGGCTTGCTAGGCAGAGCAGGGAGAAAGAGAGGGCAGGATAGGGTGAGGGTGTCCTCATGGCTAGTGGCCAGGCCCCTGGGCCCTGCTCCAGGGAGCCCCATCACCCCGAGGCATGCTTGCTGTTGCTGCTAATGATAATTTGGCTCCTGCTATGTGCCAGGCACAGCATGAGCACTGAAATACACTGTGCTCTTAAGGGCAGCTGTTTTAGGATATGAGGTAATTTCCCCCAGGGATGTGGAATGTCACCTGTTCAGGATCAGATCTGACCCCAAAGCCATTGCATTTTCTGTCTCACAGAAGGATGAGGGGTGAAGGAGCCAAAAGTCTCTGGAGCAAAGCCTTTCACAGATCTGAGAGAACTTCTGACCAGTCTATACTGGGGGAACTAGACTGAAAAACTGTTTTACATGATTAATTATAAGTAATCTCCAATATAGAGAAAAAGAAAATAAATATGACTGACACCCTTACACCATTGCCAAATGTAACATGTGTTAGCCTTTGCAGTATCTGCTTCAGGGCTCTTGAAAACAGGTTGCTGAAGCCCCTCCTTGGGACCCCTGCCTGCGCCCCCAGACTTGTCCCAGGACTGTGTGTGTCATCTCTGTGCTCGGCTTCATACATTTAATGTTTGTTCAGTATCAGCATACCAGCCATACTGGGTGTGTTTTACATTTTTACCTGGGAACCACATGGTACACAATTTTGTCATTCACTCAATATATTGCTAACCCAGCAACTTGTCAAAGGAAGGGTCGCCCAGCCTGGGGGGCAGCCCTGGTGCTTCCTTGTTCTTCACGCAGAAGGCCACATATATCTGTTTCCATCCTGTCTTTCACCTCCACGCTTCCTGAAGGGTGCAATAAACCAGCCTGGGGTCATAATTAAGACAGAGATTTCCCTCCAGCTGAAATTTCTAAGAACCTTTTGTTATTCTCTACTCCTGGTGTAATGTCAAGAACTGGATCAGCTATGATCAGCTGGAGGCTAACACATGCTAGAGACTTAAATAGCCTCGCAGAGTGTGGCTCTCATTGGCATTTGTGGATCCAAAGTATCCAGGACACCCCAAAGCACTGCTGAGAGTGCTCCATAAGCATCTGCTGGGCAGAGGGGTGGTTGGGTGCCGAGCCAGCCTGGCATTGATCTATTCTATTCATATCTTGGCAGAGAAACTTCATGAAGAAATCGACAGGGTGATTGGGCCAAGCCGAATCCCTGCCATCAAGGACAGGGTAGAGATGCCCTACATGGATGCCGTGGTGCATGAGATTCAGCGATTCATCGACCTCCTGCCCTCCAACCTGCCCCATGAAGCAAACCAGGACACGGTGTTCAGGGGATATGTCATCCCCAAGGTCAGTTGTGAGCCTGGAGTGCACACCATGAGCACCACCCTGCCAGCCCATCAGCTAACCCACCAAAAGGCAGGATCCTTTGGCAGATTTGGCTGAATGGTGGGGGACAGGCCTGCATTCTGCCCCATAGAGTGCTGCTTCCCCAGTAGTCCTCACATGGACCTGGTGACCACGGAATGGAGAAAACCTGGAAGGGGCCCTCTGGGCCAGTGCCTCGGGTCTGTGGTACTTCCCAACCTCAGAAACCAACAACAGTAACATCTAGCCTGTGAGCTCCTCTTCTGATGAGATTAGAGCTCTTGTCACCATTTAGACCTGACCCCTGACTGCCTGCCATCTAGTCCTTAAGCAAACGACTTCCCCCACTGGGCGTCCCAGTGGAAAGCTCATGTTTTGTTAATTTGACCGACACAGGCCTTTTTCCTTCTAGGGCACTGTTGTAATTCCAACACTGGACTCCATCTTGTTTGACAACCAAGAATTTCCTGATCCAGAGAAATTTAAGCCAGAGCACTTTCTGAATGAAAATGGAAAGTTCAAATATAGTGACTATTTCAAGGCATTTTCCGCAGGTAAGGAGAGTGAAGATGTAGGGCCTTCCCTAGGGAACTGTCCCCAATTCCATGGTCAAGCACCTGTATGGGGGACCCAAGTGTGTTCTCCCCTGTTCATAGAGGTTAAATGACACCTTCTTACCTGAGGTCCTGGGAATGAGATGAATTATTCTTACTTCATAGCAGATACTTCTCTTCATCCAGTGCTAAAACTCTATTTAATAGGACTTAGTGAAAATCTTTCAAAACTGCATTACATAATTCTCCATAATTTTAAACAAGATTTAATGAACAAAACCTAACGTTTGGTTACCTGGACTCATGGAACCATCTGGCCTTCCCTAGGCTGTGTCCCAGTGCCCTCTCTCAGGCCCTTGGTCTCCTCCAGGGCCTTTCCTCAGTGGCTGGTGGGAGGGAAGTATGTAACCAACTCAATAACACTCAAGGTTAGAGCACTGGCTTCTGGCTGTGGCCCTACTTCTTTCCTGAAAGATGTCAGGGCGAGCAATGGGCAGAGATCGCTCTCCCAACCCCACATAGGTTTATGCTGCTGAGTCCTGGCGACAGAAGCCGTATGAAGGCTGGTCCCTGAATGTGTCTATCATGGATATTCTTATACTGAAAGGTGTTATGTGCTTCCTTCCAAGGGGCAGAGAGGGGTCCGTTCTGCTTTAGGGTGACGGTTTACCCACAGCCCCCTCCTGCCTGGCTCCCCTCTGCTTCCTTACCTGTGGGGCTGTGTCCTGAAGCTGCCTCAGAGTCTCAGCAGCACTACTGTCATTTCCAGGAAAGCGGGTGTGTGTTGGAGAAGGCCTGGCTCGCATGGAATTGTTCCTGTTCTTGTCCGCTGTTCTGCAGCACTTTAACCTGAAGTCTCTTGTTGACCCCAAGGATATTGACCTCAGTCCCATCCTAATCGGGTTTGCCAAGATCCCACCCCATTACAAACTCTGTGTCATTCCCCGCTCGGGCTGAAGAGTCCCGCCCCATCCCCAGGCTCTTCGATGCAAACCTGGAGTTTTCCTGCTCCCCCCATGTCCCCTTGGTGCCTCCAGGAAGACCCTCCTTGCACAGTCTCAGTGAAAGTACTCAGGGAAGAAATTGGGCTAGAGGTGCTGCTTTCTAGAGTTATGTACATCAGATGAAATTTGACAGCAAAGTCCAAAAAAGATTGTGTAAAACTAATTAAACAAATTGAAACAAACTATGACCTACTTGAGTCTATGTTGGGGTGCCTGGATCAAGGGTGAGTGAGACTATAGTAATGTAAACGCACCTCTTCCAGGAAAGTAGAAGTACCCAGTCACCATGATTCACAAAAGAGAATACAAATGCTGTTTTGTAGTTTGGAAAAGGGGAAAAATAATATACCTTTGGGGTTTTTTTTTGAATTTCTGTATTTATTTATTTATTTTTATTATGTTATGTTAGTCACCATATAGTACATTAGTTTTTTTTTTTTTAAAGATTTTATTTATTCATTTGAGACACATAGATACAGAGAGAGAGAGAGCATGAGCAGGGAGAGAGGCAGAGGCAGAGGGAGAGGGAGAAGCAGGCTCCCCGCTGAGCCAGGAGCACGATGTGGGGCTTGATCCCAGGACCCTGGGATCATGAACTGAGCCGAAGGCAGACGCTTAACCATCTGAGCCACCCAGGCACCCTCATTAGTTTTTGATGTAGTGATCCATGATGAATTGTTTGCGTATAACACCCAGTGCTCATTGCAATACGTGCCCTCCTTACGACCCATCACCATGCTTACCCATTCCCCACCCCCCTCTAAAACCCTCAGTTTGTTTCTCAGAGTCCATAGTCTTTCATGGTTTGTCTCCACCTCTGATTCCCCCCCTTCATTTTCCCCTTCCTTCTTTTAATGTCCTCCATGCTATTCCTTATGTTCCACAAATAAGTGAAACCATATGATAATTGTCTTTCTCTGTTTGACTTATTTCACTTAGCATAATCCCCTCCAGTTTCATCCATGTCGATGCAAATGGTGGGTATTCATACTTTCTGATGGCTGAATACTATTCCATTGTATATATGGACCACATCTTCTTTATCCCTTCATCTGTTGAAGGACATCCCAGCTCCTTCCACAGTTTGGCTATTGTGGACATTGATGCTATGAACATTGGGGTGCATATGGTCCTTCTTTTCACTACATCTGTGTCTTTGGGGTAAATACTCAGTAGTGCAATTGCTGGGTCATAGGGTAGCTCTATTTTTTGAAAGCTTGTTAGCCATGTTAAAAATGTATCCACTACCATCTGTCCCTAGGATATGAAGTTGTTCCTTTGGGCTCACTTCTCAGGATCATGTGCTATATTTTAAGATTAAACTATGTCTGAAAAGAAAACTATGTCTGATTAAACTATGTCTGAAAAGTCAACACAGACATCTGTTATTATCTCTTAACATTAAAATGTGACTTTGTACTTGGAACAAAAACTCTAGGCTCATGGGGAACCTGTGTGGAATAAGGCAGAAATGAGGAAATCATTAATCAGCTCAGTGAACTAAACAATGTGGTGAAGCAGTAGAGGAATTTGGAAAAAGAACTCTGTCCCCACCCTGTTGGCTCCCACCAAAGCCCCCTGTGTGCTCAGCCTTCATGCTTTGACTGCCCATCTGTGGGATGGGCCTGATGGAGGCCCCTCTATGCAATAGAGTATGAGGGCTGGACAGTGTAGGTATGCAGAGCCTTTGGAACTTGAGCGGCACACCGAAAGTCCTGCGTAAGTGTTCCCTAATAAAATGAATAATGTTTCAAAGCCAACCGTGTAGCATTTTTCAATCTCTCTCTGACTGACCCTCCCACCTCCCTCTTATATGGGTCCTGTGACAATAATGGGCCCACCCAAATAACACAAGATAGTCTCCCTGTCTTAGAGTTCCTAACTTCATCACACATTCAAAACCCCTTCTTCATGTAAAGTAGCATAATCACGGGTTCTGGGATTAGGATGTGTGTGCCATCTTACCCACCATGAAGCACTAGCAAAACCATTGACAGACAAATCACAAACTGAGGAGGACCGGCTGCCCCATTCTGAAAGTTGCCTGCCTTTTTCCTGACCATATCTACACAGGGGGTAATACTACTTCCAGCAGAAAAAGATAAGAAAATGTCTTTTCATTTGCTTTGGGGATTTAAAGTTGAGAGAATGCCTAGGAAAATTCTAAAGTACTCAAAAGTGATGAAAAACAGTTGGGAGGGAGAGTGGGGGCTGTTGGGGTGTAAGTGTTTAACTGATCCAGGTAGCAGCAGTTGATTATCAACAGGCTTGGGTTGCTTCCTGGTCAGCACATTCCAAAATGCATCCATGCTGTGGTTTCCCAAGCCCCAGCTCTTACGAGTCTTGCTGTCTCCTTAAGGGCAAGCATGGACTGCCAGGTAAAACTACCTTGAAAATTAGTCTTAGCTTAAGAAACCCTCCACTGATCTGAACCACCTTTGGCAGAACAGGAAGAGAAAGGGTGGGGTGGACAAGGGAAAGAAGGAATGTCTTGGTCTGTTCTCTTTGCTGTTACAAGGTGCCATAGACTGTGGTTTATCACCGACTGAAAGGTGTGGAGGCTGTAAGTCCACAATCAGAATGCCAGCAGAGTGGGGTTCTGGTGAGAGCAGATGGCTTTTGGGTCATAGATTGCTGACTTCTGCTGTGTTCTCATGTATAGAAAGAGAGCTAGCTAGCTCTCTGGCTCTTCTCCTAAGGGCACTAGTTCCATTCATGGCCTGGTCAGCTTCCAAAGGCCCTGCCTCCTAAGACCATCACGTTGAGAATAGGGCTTCAACATAGGAATTCTGGGGGATGCAGACATTTAGTCTATAGCTTTCCATTCCTAGCTTCCCAAAATTCACATCTTCCCACATGTAGACTACACTGATTCCATCCCAGCAGCCTCAAAGTCTTACTGCTTGCAGTCAGCATTTAAGTCCAAAATCCAGTCTCCCCTAAATATCCACTAAATCAGATGGGGGTGAGACTGGAGACACTGTTTCTCCTCAAGCAAAACCTCTCTCCAGCTGTTACCCATGACACCAAATGAGTTATGTGATGGGGCAGGCGCCTGATAGACACTCCCATGGCAAAAAGGAGAAATGGTAAGGAAAGGAGGGGTGGCAGGTCCCAGGACGCCTAAGCCCAGCATAGCAAATTACAGGATCTCAACACCTGAGGAGAATCCTGTCTGGCTTGAGGCTCTGCCCTCCAGAACCACTGGGGTGGAGATCCTGTCCCTGAACCTCTCCTGGGTAGGGGTCATGCCCCTGGGCATCCCCAGGCATCCCGGCCCCAAGGACTTCAGGCAGAGGATGTCTGGCTTGTGAAAACAAGGTGATAGTCCCCCTTGAAACTGAAGAGGTGGCTCTGGTAATCTCTGAGTGGACTTCAGGGTCATGCTTCCCTTGCTTTGAAGTACCACACTCTTCACAGCTGAAAAGCTCTATTATTTCAGCAGGTAAAATCCAAGTCCAACAGCCTCCCTTCCTTCCCATCTCTTTCCCCCTCACCTGGTTCCCACCCTGCAAACCTCCCTACCAAAGGATCACTTGGCCACACCTTTAAGTGCTCTCTTCTGAACATGCTGTCTCTCTCTCTTTTTGCAATAAGGATAGGATAAGAATTTCCAACAGATTTTTGCTTAATAATTCCATCTTCAAGTCACTTCTCTCTCCTTGTACTTCCCTATGAGCAGTCAGGAAGGACCTGTCTGTTCTGCCAGTACATTGTTTAGACACCTGCTCAGCTATGTATCCAGTGTCATTGCTTTCAAGTTCTGCCTTCCACAAAACAATGCAACTCAGACACAATTCAATCAAGTTCTTTTCCAGCTTGTTATAAGAATTGCCTTTTCTGCATTGCCAAGTGAGTGTGTTCCTCATTTCTGTCTGGAGCCTTATCAGATCAGTCTTTATGGTCCATGCTTCTGACAACATTTCATACATGATTACTTTTGAATGCTCTAAAAAGACAGAACCTCTCTCTAGAGCTCTCCCCACTTCTGTACTATTACCAGCATCACCTTTAAAAGTCCCCGTGCTGTGGACTGAATGTCTGTGTCTCTTCAAAGCTCACATGTCGAAGCCCTAAATCTCAGGTGATGGTATTAGGAGGTGGGACCTTTGGGAAAGGCTTAGGTCAGGAGGGCAAAGCCCTCATGAGTGAGACCAGTGCCCCTATAAAAGGGACCCCACAGAGCTGCCTTTCCTCTTCTACCACATGAGGGCACAGCATAAAGATGGCCTTCAGTGAGGAAGCAGGTTCTCACCAGACACTGTATCCACTGCCCTGATGTACAATTCTTTTTATACAGAGAATTCATTCCTTAAAAGTTTGGTAGAATTAATCTGGGCGTGCTACCTTTTGATTTAGAAAGTTATTAATTATTGATTTAATTTCTTTAATAGAGATAAGTCTATTCTTTTTTTTTATTATGTTCAGTTAGCCACTGTATAGTACATCATTAGTTTTTGATGTAGTGTTCAATGATTCATTAGTTGCATATAAGTCTATTCCTACCATTTTTTTCTTCTTGTTTTAGTTTGGGCAGATAGTGTTTTCAAGGAATTGGCCCATTCATCTAGTTTACCATGTTTGTGACATAGAGTTGTTTGGTATTCCTTGATTATCCTTTTAACTTCCATGACATCTGTAGTGATCATCTCTCTTTCATTTTTGATTCTATTTGCATCCTCTTACTTCTTTTCTTAGTTAGATTTTATTGGTCTTTTCAAGGAACCGCCTTTGCTTTTGTCGATTTTCTCTATCGATTTACTCTTTCAAATTTGATTGATTTCTGCTCTAATTAATATTATTTCTTTTCTCTGCTTACTTTGGCTATAATTTGCTCTTACTTTTCTATTTTCCTAAGGTGGGAACTTAGGTCACTCATTTTAGGTCTTCCTTCTTTCTAGTCTGCGCGCTCAGTGCTTTCAGTCACCCTCTATGTGCAGCTTTCAGTACATTTCACAGATTTTGATAAATTGTGTTTTCAGTTTCATTCAGTTTAAGATATTTTAAAATTTCTTTTGATTTATTCTTTGATCCATGTATTATTTAGAAATATATTGTGTAATCACATATTTTGGGATTTTGCAGTTACTCTTCTCTTATGGACTTCTGCTTAATTCCATTGTGGTCTGAAAGCAGACATGGTATGACTTCTATTCTTTTAAATATGTTAAGGTGTGGGAGTTCCTGGGTGGCTCAGTCAGTTGAGCATCCGACTCTTGGTTTTGGCTCAGGTCATGATATCACGGGTCATGAGATCTAGCTCCACCTCAGGCATCATGCTCTGCAGGGAGTCTGCTTGAGATTCTCTCTCTCCCTCTCCCTCCCACTGCTCTCTCTCTCTCTAAAATAAATAAATAAATCTTTAAAAAAATAAAGTGGGTTTCTTGAAGACAACATATAGTTGGGTCCTATTTTTTGATCATTATGACAATCTCTGTCTTACTTGGTGCATTTACACCACTGACATTCAAAGTGATACTTGATATAGTTGGATTAATATCTACCATATTTATTACTGTTTTCTATTCATTGCCTTTGTTCTTTGTTCCTATTTTTATCTTCCACTCTTTTACTATCTTTTTCTTAGTTTTAATTGAGTATTTTACATAATTTCCTTTCCTTTCCTTTCTTAGCTAATCACTTATACTTCTTTTTTTCCAAGTTTTTATTTAAATTCCAGCTAGTTAACAAAAGCACAATACTAATTTCAGGTGTAGAGTTTAGTGATTTAACACTCACATACAACACCTGGTGCTCATCACTATGGTGCCCTCCTTAAGCCCATTGCCTGTTTAACCCATGCCCCCCCACCTCCCCTCTAGTAACCATCAGTTTGTTCTCTATAGTTAAGAGTCTATTTCTTATTTTGCCTCTCTTTTCTCCCCCATGTTCATTTTTTTTCTTAACTTCCACATGTGAGTGAAATCGTATGGTATTTGTCTTCCTCTGATTTTATTTTGCTTAGCAAAATACTCTCTAGCTCCTTCAATGTCATTTCAATTGGCAAGATATCATTCTTTTTTATGGCTGAGTAATATTCCATTGTACATATATACCACATCTTCTTTATCCATTCATCAGTTGATAGATATTTGGGCTTTTTCCATAATTTGGCTATTGTTGACAATGCTACTATTAACAAAGTGCAACATCCATTCATGATAAAAACCCTCAACAAAGTAGGGTTTGAGGGAACATGGCTCAACATCATAAAGGCCATATACAGAAAATCCACAGCTAATATCATCCTCAATGGGGAAAAACTGACAACCTTTCCCTTAAGGTCAGGAACATGACAGGATGCCCACTTTCACCACTGTTGATCAATATAGTACTAGAAGTCCTAGCCTCAGCAATCAGACAACAAAACGAAATAAAAGGTATTCAAATTGGCAAGAAGAAGTCAAACTTTCACTATTTGCAGATGCCATGGTACTCTATATAGAAAACCCAAAAGACTCCACCAAAAAATTGCTAGAACTGATACAGGAATTCAGTAAAGTCACAGGATATAAAATTAATGTAGATTTCTATCTGTTGCATTTCTCTATACCAATAATGAAGCTGCAGAAAGAGAAATCAAGGAATCAATCCCATTTGCAATTGCACCAAACATAAAATACCTAGCAATAAACCAAACCAAAGAAGTAAAAGATCAGTACTCTGAAAATTAAGAAATAATTTATAGTGGTTGCCTGGGAGTTTGCATTTACAACTACTCTAAATCCTCTTTAAAGTAGTAGTATACCACTTGACAGGCATAACAAATTCCTAATTCCTTCTTCCCTCGTATTATCATTGCCATTCATTTCACTTACATAAAAGCATATATATATATATATTATATAAATATATTATGTATAATATATATTCTCCCTTACATTATATGTAATTATATAGATCCAAGTTTCTGATCTATATTATTTTCATCCTTTTAACATTTTCTGCAATGTAGGTCTACTGGAAACAAATACCCTTGATTTTTGTTTATCTGAGAAAGTATTTCTCCTTCACTTTTGGAGGATAATTTTGCAGGATGCAGCATTCTAGGTTGGTGGGTTTTTCTCTCAACACATTAAATATTTCATTCCACTCTCTGGTTCCCTGCCTGGTTTCCGAGAAGTTGGACATAATTCTTATCTCTGTTCTGCTGTAGGTAAGATGTTTTTTTCCCCTGACCCTCTTTCAGGATTTTTCCTTTATTTTTGATTTTCTACAGTTTGAATATGATATATGATATTCCTAAATGTAGTGTTTTTGGCACTTATCCTGCTTGGTGTTTTCTGAGATTCCTGATTGGTGTCTGACATTAATTTGGGGGAAATCTCAGTTATTATTGTTTCAATGTTTCTTCTGGTCCTTTCTCTCTTTTCTCTCCTTCGGGTCTTCCCATTACATGTATGTTACATATTCTATAGTTGTCCTACATCCTTGGATATTCTGATACTTTTTTCCAGTCTTTGTTATCTTTGCTTTTGTTTTTTTGATGATGCTATTGATATATTTACTAACTCATAGATTCTTTCTGCAGCTATGTCCAGTCTACTAATGAGCCTATCAAAGGTATTCTTCATTTATGTTATAGTAATGCATATATATGGCATTTCTTTTTTGGTTCTTTCTTAGGATTTTCACCTCTCTGCTTACATTGCCCACCCCTTCTTGCATACTGTCTGCTTTATCTCTTAGGACCCTTAGCATATTATTATTATTATTTTGTAGTTTTTAATTTTATTATATTATGTTAGTCACCATACAATACATCATTAGTATTTTTTTTTTTAAGAATCAATTTGGTTTAATTTTTTTTTATTCTTATGTTAATCCCCATACATTACATCATTAGTTTTAGATGAAGTGTTCCATGATTCATTGTTTGTGCATAACACCCAGTGCTCCATGCAGAATGTGCCCTCCTCAATACCCACCACCAGGCTAAATCATCCTCCCACCCCCCTCCCCCATCATTAGTTTTTGATGTAGTGATCCACGATCCTTTGTTTTCGTATAACACCCAGTGCTCCATGCAGTACGTGCCCTCCTTAATACCCATCACTGGGCTAACCAATCCCCCCTCCCCCCTCCCCTCTAAAACCCTGTTTGTTTCTCAGGTCCATAGTCTCTCATGGTTCATTTGTCCCTCCAATTCCCCCCCCCCCCATTTTTCCCTTCCTTCTCCTAATGTCCTCCATGTCATTCCTTATGTTCCACAAATAAGTGAAACCATATGATAATTGACTTTCTCTGCTGGACTTATTTCGCTTAGCATAATCTCCTCCAGTCCCATCCATGTTGATGTAAAAGTTGGGTATTCATCCTTTCTGATGGCTGAGTAATATTCCATTGTATATATGGACCACATCTTCTTTATCCATTCATCTGTTGAAGGGCATCTCGGCTCTTTCCACAGTTTGGCTTTTGCAGACATTGCTGCTATGAACATTGGGGTGCATATGGCCCTTCTTTTCACTAC
>NC_058408.1:154725690-154757368 GCF_002201575.2 Neomonachus schauinslandi
TCAGCTACGATTTGCTCAAATACATCTTCTAGTCCTCTCTCTCTCTCTCCACTCCCTCCGGGATTCCAATTATTCTGCCATTGGAATGCCTCATGGTGTCACTTATTTCTCTGATTCTGTTTTCATGGATTCTGAGTTGTTTTTCCCTGGCCTCCTCTTTTCCCTTTTTATCTATTATACCGTCTTCCAGATCGCTTATTCTCTCTTCTGTCTCAGTTACCCTAGCTGTTAGATTATCTAGATTGGATTGGATCTCATTGATAGCATTTTTAAGTTCTGCCAATTCACCTTTTATTTCTGCCCTTAGAGACTCTATGTTGCCATTAATTGATTTCTCCATTGTCTTCACAATTGCTAGCCTGAATTCCAGCTCTGACATCTTGGTTATGTCTGCATCCATTTGTAAATCTATAGCATAAGTCATAATCTCTGAGTCTTTTCTGTTTGGGGGGCTCCTCCTCCTAGTCATTCTGTTGATGGGTGTTTGAGGGAATGTATAGAGTCCAAATTATTGACCAGAACCCAAGCAAGATGCACCTCTTTTCTTGGGACCTTAGGGTTGCTGGCCTCTTGTTTTCCCAGTCTGTCTTCTGTGGGAGGGGCCTGCCGCGCTGTTACTCAGGCAACCCTGTTTGGGCGGAGTTGCCCTGCACCCCTGTGGTGGGGGATGGGCTCAGTGGGAATCAGTCTTTGGGTCTTTTGTTCTCTGGCGCCTTTCCCTGGCAGTTTTCCGCATCTCTTCCACGAGTCAGAGCAGAAGAGACCATTTCCAACCCTCTGCCTCAGAGCAGAGAGACCGCAGTCTGTTCTTCAGTGAGCTCTCCAGGCCACACCGTCTCCATTTCTGTCCGTGCTGCTATAAACTGCAGCATCCTGGGTTGTGCGCCCCTCCGCAGCGCCCCCAGTCCTGCCTCCAGTTCGGAGCACGTCTCTGCCCTTTGTGCTTCTAAAACCACCAGCCGCTCCCAGTTTGTGCGCGCGTGACTCCCCCGCTTGGGGTTTCCACCCCCGGGGGTTGCAGTTCACCAGCGGGACCCCGGCGCGCTGGGTTTCCGTCTCAGAGGCTGCAGTTCGTGTGCACGCGACCATCGCTCGGTTTCTTTCTGGGGGGCTGCGGTTCGCGTGCGCGCGACCTCGCCGGTCTGGTCCTCCACCCTGGGGGCTGCCCTAAAGTCCTTTCCCGATGCTACCAGTCTGCGAGTCTGTGCCCCATCCGCAGCGCGCGAAGCTGTCACTCACCGGCGGTGTAGGATCCCCACGGCCAGGCACCCTCCCGCCACCGTTTATCCTCCGATATCTGCCCGCAGAATCACGGCTCTCCGCTTCGTACCTCAAAACCAACCGCCTGCAATATTCTGTTTGTAGAGATCCAGATCTTCTTACATCTCAGGCCTCTTTCACGGGTGCTCAGAGTGGTCTGGTAGTTATCCAGCTCAATTCCAGGGACCAGTTGAAATAGGGTCCCCTACTCCTCCGCCATCTTTCCCCTCCCCCACCCTTAGCATATTAATTGTAGTTGTTTTAAATTCCTGGTCTGACCATGCCAATATCCCTCCCTGTCTCGTTCTGATGCTGTTCTGTGTCCTCAGACTGTGTTTTTTGCCTTTTGGTATGCCTTCTGTGCATTGATTTTATATCCTGCCAGTTTGTGAATTCCTGTATGAGTTCTAACAATTTTGTGGTGGAGTCTTTTGAGTTTTCCACATAGAGTATGGTGTTGTCTGCAAAGAGTGAGAGTTTCACTTCTTTGCTGATTTGGATGCCTTTTATTTCTTTTTGTTGTCTGATTGCTGAGGTTAGGACTTCTAGTACTATGTTGAACAATAGTGGCGAGAGTGGGCATCCTTGTCATGTTCCTGACCTTAAGGGAAAAGCTCTTAGTTTTCCCCCATTGAGAATGATATTCGCTGTAGGCTTTTCCTAGATGGCTTTTATGATATTGAGGTATGTTCCCTCTATCCCTACATGGCAGAGAGTTTTTTTAATCAATAAAGGATGCTGTATTTTGTCAAATGCTTTTTCTGCATCTATTGAGAGGATCATATGGTTCTTGTCCTTTCTTTTATTAATGTGATGTATCACATTGATTGATTTGCGAATGTTGAACCACCCTTGCAGCCCAGGAATAATTCCCACATGGTCGTGGTGAATAATCCTTTTAATGTACTGTTGGATCCAATTGGCTAGTATCTTGGTGAGAATTTTGACTTCCTTGTTAATCAGGAATTTTGGTCTGTAATTCTCCTTTTTGATGGCGTCTTTTTCTGGTTTTGGGATTAAGGTAATGCTGGCCTCATAGAATGAGTTTGGGAGTTTCCCTTCCATTTTTATTTTTTGAAACAGATTCAGAAGAATAGATATTAATTCTTCTTAGAATTCCCCCGGGAAGCCATCTGGTCCTGGACTCTTGTTTTTTAGGAGATTTTTGATTACTGCTTCAATTTCCTTGTTGGTTATGGGTCTATTAAGGTTTTCTATTTCTTCTTGTTTCAGTTTTGGTAGTTTATAGGTTTCTAGGAATGCATCTATTTCTTCCAGATTACCTAATTTGTTGGCATTTAGGTACTCATAATATGTTCTTACAATTGTTTGTATTTCCCTGGTGTTGGTCATGATCTCTCCTCTTTCATTCAAGATTTTATTAATTTGGGTCCTTTCTCTTTTCTTTTGGATAATTCTGGCCAGAGGTTTATTGATCTTACTGATTCTTTTGAAGAACCATCTTCTAGTTTCATTGATGTGTTCTACTTTTCTTCTGGTTTCTATTTCGTTGATTTCTGCTCTAGTCTTTATTATTCTCTTCTCCTGATTGGTTTAGGCTTTATTTGCTGTTCTTTCTCCAGCTCCTTTAGGTGTAAGGTTAGCTTGTGTTTTGAGATTTTTCTAATTTTTTGAGAGAGGCTTGTATTGCAATGTACTTCCCTCTTAGGACCACCTTTGCTGTATCCCAAAAGTTTTGAACTGATGTGCTTTTATTCTCATTAGTTTCCATGAATTTTAAAAATTCTTCTTTAATTTCCTGGTTGGCCCATTCATTCTTTAGTAGGATGCTCTTTAACCTCAAAGGGACTGAGTTCCTTCCAACTTTCCTCTTGTGATTGAATTGAAGTTTCAAAGCACTGTGATCTGAAAATATGTCAGGGAATAATCCCAATCTTTTGGTACCAGTTGAGACCTGATTTGTGACCCAGTACATGATCTATTCTGGAGAATGTTCCATGTGCCCTTGAGAAGAATGTGTATTCTGTTGCTTTAGAATGGAATGCTCTGAACATATGTGTGAAGTCCATCTGGTCCAGTGTTTCATTCAAAGCTCTTGTTTCTTTGTTGATCTTCTACTTAGATGATCTGTCTATTGCTGTGAGTGGGGTGTTCAAGTCCCCTACTATTATTATATTATTATCAATGTATTTCTTTAATTTTGTTATTAATTGGTTTATACAATTGGCTACTTCCAAGTTAGGAGCATAAATATTTATAATTGTTAGATTTTCTTGTTAGAAGGGATAGACCATTTAAGTTTGACATAGTGTCCCTCTTCATCCCTTACTATAGTCTTTGTTTTTTTTTTAAATTTAATTTAATTTTATTATGTTATGTTAGTCACCATACAATACATCATTAGTTTTTGATGTAGTGATCCATGATTCATTGTTTTTGTATAACACCCAGTGCTCCATGCAGTCTTTGGTTTAAAATCTAATCTGTCTGATATGAGGATTGCTACCCCAGCTTTCTTTTGGAGGTCTATTAGCATGATAAATGGTTTTCCACCCCCTCAGTTTCAGTCCGGAGGTGTCTTTAGATCTAAAATGAGTCTCTTGTAGACAGCATATGCATGGGTCTTGCTTTTTTATCCAATCTGATACCCTGTGTCTTTTGATTGGAGCATTTAGCTCATTTATATTCAGAGTAACTATTGGAAGATAAGAATTTAGTGCCATTTCATTACCTGTAAAGTCCCTGTTCCTGTATATTGTCTCTGTTCCTTTCTGGCCTATGTTACTTTTGGGCACTCTCTTCACTTATAGGATCCCCTTTAATATTTTTTGCAGGACTGGTTTAGGGATCACAAATTCTTTAATTTGTTTGTCCTGGAAGCTCTTTATCTTTCCTTCCATTCTGAATGACAACCTTGCTGGATAAAGTATTCTTGGCTCATGTTTTTCTCATTTAGTACCCTGAATATATCATGCCAGCCCTTTGGGGCTTGCGAAGTCTCTATGGATAGGTCTGCTGCCAATCTAATGTTCCTACCCCTGTAGGTTAAGAACCTGTCTTGAGCTGCTTTCATCTGAAGCTGCAAGCTTCACCATTATATTTTGGGGTGTTGATCTATTTTTATTTATTTTGAGGGGTTTCTCTCGGCCTCTTGGACTTTAATGCCTATTTCTTTCCCCAGATTAGGGAAGTTCTCAGCTATAATTTGCTCAAATATACCTTCTGTCCCTCTTTCTCTCTCTTCTTCTTCTGGGACCCTATAATTCTAATATTGTTTCACTTTATGATATTGCTGATTTCTTGAAGCTTCCCCTCATGGTCCATTAGCTGTTTTTCTCTCGTTTCCTCAGCTTCCTTCCTTTCCACCATCTTGTCTTCTATGTCACTCTCTCTTTCTTCTGCCTCATTTACCCTAGCTGTTAGAGCATCTATATTAGATTGCATCTCAGTTAAAGCATTTTTCATTTCAGCCTGATTAGATTTTATTTCTACACTAAGAGATTTTTCTGGTGTCTTTTATGTTTTTTTCAAGCCCAGATAATAACTTTATAGTCATCATCCTGAATTCCAGCTCTGGCATTTTACTTATATCCATATTGATTAGATCTGTGGCAGAGAGTATTACCTCAGGTTCTTTCTTTTGTTGTGAATTCCTCCTTATAGTCATTTTGTTCAGAGAAGAATGGATGAACGAGAGAACAAAATAAAAAATATCAACCACAACCAAAGCAAAATACACACTAGCCAAATCTGAAGAGGTCAGAAACCAAAAAAGATAAGAAAAATGAAAAAAAAAATAAAAGGAAAAAAAGAGAATATAATTTCCTAGGTGGACAAAACAGGTTGATCTACTTGGTCCTGGGTGTATTTTGGGCCTGTTCTTTAGAAGACACTAAATCCCAAAATTGTAAAGAAATCAAAATTTATATCTATATAAAAATAAATTGAATACAGTGAAAGGATGTAAAAAATGAAGACTATATCTATAAAATGTAAATATAAAAACAAAAGTTAAAAATGACTTAAAAACAAAGAGTTGGTAAAATAAGAGAATAGTTGAGATGCCCCCAGTCTTTTTTTCCCAACATTCTCCTGGTGATTTGGGGTCTTTTCTGGTTCTATGCAAATTTTAGGAATGTTTATTCCAAAGCCTGACTTCAAGCTATATTACAAAGCTGTGATCATCAAGACAGCATGGTACTGGCACAAAAATAAACACAGATCAGTGGAATAGAAGAGAGAACCCACAAATGGACCCTCAACTCTTTGGTCAACTAATCTTCAACAAAGAATAATATCCAATGGAAAAAGACAGTCTCTTCAATAAATGGTGCTGGGAAAATTGGATAGCCATATGCAGAAGAATGAAGCTGGACCATTCTCTTACACCATACACAAAGATAAACTCAAAATGGATGAAAAACCTCAATGTGAGACAGGAATCCATGAAAATCCTAGAGGAGAACAAAGGCAGCAACCTCTTCAACATTGGACACAGCAACTTCTTGCAAGACACATCTCTAAAGGCAAGGGGAACAAAAGCAAAACTGAACTTTTGGGACTTCATCAAGATAAAAAGCTTCTGCACAGGGACACCTGGGTGGCTCAGTCATTAAGCGTCTGCCTTCAGCTTAGGTCATGATCCCAGGGTCCTGTGATCGAGCCCCACGTCGGGCTCCCTGCTCAGCAGGAAGCCTGCTTCTCCCTCTCCCACTCCCCCTGCTTGTGTTCCCTCTCTCTGTCAAATAAATAAATAAATAAAATCTTTAAAAAAAAGCATCTGCCCAGCAAAGGATACAGTCAACAAAACTAAGAGGCAACCCGTGGAATGGGTAAGATATTTGCAAATGACATAAGGGCTGGTATCCAAGATCTATAAAGAACTTCTCAAACTCAACACCCAAAAAACAAATAATCCAGTCAATAAATGGGCAGAAGACATGAACAGACACTTCTCCAAAGAAGACATACAAGTGGCTAACAGATGCATGAACAAATGTTCAACATCACTTGCCATCAGGGAAATACGAATCAAAACCACAATGAGATACCACCTCACACCAGTTAGAATGGCAAAAATGAACAAGATAGGAAACAACAAATGTTGGTGAGGATGTGGAGAAAGGGGAACCCTCTTAGGCTGTTGGTGGGAATGCAAACTGGTACAGTCACTCTGGAAAACAGTGTGGAGGTTCCTCAAAACATTAAAAATAGGGCTACGCTATGACCCAGCAATTGCACTACTAGGTATTTACCCCAAAGATACAGATGTAGTGAAAAGAAGGGGCACCTGCACCTCAATGTTCATAGCAGCAATGTCCACAATAGCCAAACTGTGGAAGGAGCCAAGATGCCCTTCAACAGATGAATGGATAAAGAAGATGTGGTTCATATATACAATGGAATATTATTCAGCCATCAGAAAAGATGAAAACCTACCATTTGCATCAACATGGATGGAACTGGATGAGATTATGCTAAGTGAAGTAAGTCAAGCAGAGAAAGACAATTATCATATGGTTTCATTCATACGTGGAACATGAGGAATAGTGTAGAGGACAATAGGAGAAAGGAGAGAAAACTGAATGAGAAGAAATCAGAGAGGGAGACAAAGCCTATGAGACTCTTGACTGTGGGAAACAAACCGAGGGTTGTGGAAGGGGAGCTGGGGGGTGGGTGATGAGATTACTTGGTGATGGGCAATAAAGAGGGCATGTGATGTGATGAGCACTGGGTGTTGTACACAGCTGGTGAATCATTGAACATTATATCAAAAACTAATGATGTACTATACTTTGGCTAACTGAATTTAAATAAAAAATAAAAATAAAAAACCAAAACCAAACAAATGAAAAAGATAAAGAAACTAGTTGAAAAGGAAAATTTTAAACTGAAAGATAAAAGAGTCATGAGAAATTACCTCAAATTCTATATACTATTTTCCCCAGCCCTGGAATTTTGCAGTTCTGTGTGTTTATTAAACTTGATATTTGCCTGCTGTTCCACCTTGTCTTCTGGGGGAGGGGCCTGCTGCACTGATTCTCATGTGTCTTTGCCTGGGTGGAGTTGTACAGCCCCTTGCCAGGGGGCCGGGCTCAGTGTAAGCTGCTTCTGGTTGCTCTATGTGAGTTTTGTTCCCTGAAGGCTTTTAACACTTTAGAGGATGAAAATAAAAATGGCCATGCCCTGATCTCCAGCCTGAGAGCTGAAAGATCACAGTCCCCTCTCTTCAGTAAACCCTCAGGGAAAAGCAGTTTTCACTTTTGTGTGTGCCAAACTCTGCAGACTTCTGTGGTGCGTGCCAAGACCAATCCTCCTGAGGGAAGGTGAGGGTCACCCTGTTTCTGCCCTTTGCAGAACCCCCACATTGAGATCAGTCACCCAATTGTGCTGCAGTTTGCGGTTTATGGCAAACCGAGGTGAGAGCCCCCTCCAGGGCTCACTGACCATAGCCAGTTTCCCTGCTCAATGCTTGTGAACTCTGCTGGCTCAGGCAACCTGTTCTTTCTGTAACCCTGGGGATCCTGAGACCACACTGTCCCACCTAGGATTCTGCCCCACTTTGCCACCTGAGCACCTTTTAGGCAGGGACATCTCTCACTGGAGCAAATTTCTAAAAGTTCCGATTTTGTGGTCTGGGGCTGTATCACTTTCTGGTAGCTGGCTTATGGAGGCTCCCTCCCCTCCACCCACCCCACCATTAATCCTCCAGTATATCCCCTCCAATTCACTTCTCTGCACCTCCTACCTTGCAAAAAGTGGTCACTTTTCTATTTGTAGAATTCCAGAATTTTTTTCCTTATATCTCAGGTTGAATTCATAGGTGTTCAGAATGATTTGATAGTTACCTTGCTAAATTCAAGGGACCAGATGAAACGAGGTCCCCTACTCTACTGACATCTTTCCTTAAAAACTGAAATCCTTTATTTTTATTTTATTTTATTTTTATGTTCAGCTAGCCACTGTATAGTACATCATCAGTTTTTGATGTACTGTTCAATGATTCATTAGTTGTGTATAACACCCAGTGCTCATCACAACACATGCCCTCCTCAATACCCATTGCCCAGTTATCCCATCCCTCCACCCCCTCCCTTCTGTAACCCTAAGTTTGGTTCCCAGAGTCCATAGTCTCTCATGGCTCATCTCCCTCTCTGATTTATTCCCCGTCAGTTTTCCCTCCCTTCCCCATTGTCCTCCATGTTATTACTTATGTTCCACATATGAGTGAAACCATATGATAGTTGGCTTTCTTTGCTTGACTTATTTCACTTAGCATAATCCCCTCCAGTTCCATCCATGTTGATGCAAATGGTAAGTTTTCATCCTTTCTGATGGCTGAATACTATTCCATTGTATATATGAACCACATCTTCTTTATCCATTCATCTGTTGAAGGGCATCTCAGCTCTTTCCACAGTTTGGCTATTGTGGACATTGCTGCTGTGAACATTGGGGTGCATGTGCCCCTTCTTTTCACTACGTCTGTATCTTTGGGGTAAACAGCTAGTAGTGCAATCCGTGGGTCATAGGGTAGCTCTATTTTTAATGTCTTGAGGAACCTCCACACTGTTTTCCAGAGTGGCTGCACCAGCTTGCAGTCCTACCAACAGTGTAGGAGGTTTCCCATTTCTCCATATTCTCACCCATTTGTTGTTTACTGTCTTGTTCATTTTTGCCATTCTAACTGGTGTAAGGTGTTATCTCATTGTGTTTTTTTCCCCAGACTTCTTTTTTTTTAATTTTATTATGTTATGTTAGTCACCATACAATACATCATTAGTTTTTGATGTGGTGATCCACGATCCATTGTTTTCATATAACACCCAGTGCTCCATGCAGTACGTGCCCTCCTTAATACCCATCACTGGGCTAACCAATCCCCCCTCCCTGTGTGGTTTTGATTTGTATTTCCCTGATGGCTAATGATGTTGAACATTTTTTCATGTGTCTGTTAGCCATTTGTATGTCTTCCTTGGAGAAATGTCTGTTCATGTCTTCTGCCCATTTCTTGACTGGATTATTTATTTTTTGGGTGTTGAGTTTGATAAGTTCTTTATAGATCTTTGATACTAGTCCTTTATCTGTAATGGCATTTGCAAATATCTTCTCCCATTCTGTGGGCTGCCTCTTATTTTTGAAATCCTTTTTTTTAAATGAAAATGTTTACAACTATATATTTCCCTCTATAATTCTTTCAGTATCCTGTAAGTTATGGTGTGTGGTGTTTTCTTTTCTTTTTTTTTTTTTTTTGGTCAAGGTATTTTCTAATCTCTCATTTGATTTCTTTGACCCATTGATGGCTTAATTTCCACACATTTGTGGATTTTCCAATTTTCCTTCTGTTATTGATTTCTAGTTTTATCCAATGTAATTGGAAAAGACACTTTGTATGACTTCAAACTACTTAAATTGTATGACTTCAATTTGTAAAAAATTATTCACACTTGTTTTGTGACCTAACATGCAGTCTCTCCTGGAGAATGTTCCATATGCTCTTGAGAAAAATGGGTATTTTTCTGTTGTTGGGTGATGTCTTCTGTGCATACCTGTTACATCAAACTGGCCCATAGTGCTGTTGAAGGTCCTCTGTTTCCTTATTGATAGACTCTCTGGTTGTTCTTCCCATTATTGAAAGTGAGGGGTGGGGCGCCTGGGTGGCTCAGTCATTAAGCATCTGCCTTCGGCTCAGGTCATGATCCCAGGGTCCTGGGATCGAGCCCCACATCAGGCTCCCTGCTCTGCCGGAAACCTGAATCTCCCTCTCCCACTCCCCCCTGCTTGTGTTCCCTCTCTCGCTGTGTCTCTCTGTCAAATAAATAAACAAAATCTTAAAAAAAAAAAAAAAAGAAAGAAAGTGAGGGGTTGGCGACTTCTATTACTGTTGTAGATCGGTGTGTTTCCCTCTTCAACTCTGCCAATGTATGCTTTGTATGTTTAGGAATTCTGATGTTAGTGCATATATATGCATAATGTTATATCTTCTTGGCCAATTGACCTTCGTATCATTCTAGAATGTTTTTCTCTGTCTCTCATAACAATGTTTGACATAATGCCTATCTTGTCACATATGAGTATAGCCACACTTGCTTTACCTTGGGCACTATTTACCCTGAGTGTCTTTCCCCCATGCTCTCCCTTTCAGTCTGTGTGTCCTTAGACCTGAAGTGAGTCTCAACCATTTACACTGAAGTTATTGCTGGTAGGGAGGACTTCACTACAGCTATTCTGTTCATTGTTTTCCTGTATGTGTTCTAGCTCCTTTGTCTTTCTCTTTCTGTCTTACTGCACGTCTTTTTGTTTAGTTGACTTTTTTTGTGTGTGTGTGGTGACATGCTTTGATTCCCTTTCATTTCCCATTGTGTTTACTCTATACATATTTTGTTTGTGTTTAACATGGGCATTAAAAAAACATCTTAAAGTTATAACAATGAAAACAACATCAGCTCCATTGGCCATCCATGGAGAAAAATGCTCTGTCACCTGCTAGTGATTTAATTCTCAGACCTGGAGTTTCCTCATCATCGTCATAGGTAGCTCCCATGCCCTGGGTTACAGGAGGTTCAAGGAAGCCCTCAGCTAATGGTATTAACCTCTTCCATATAAAAAGATGAAACTGGGTATCTTTGAGACATGGAAGAAAAGTGACCTCCTGGAGTGTAATGAAGAAAAATCAGTGCATGAGGGTGGTATTGAGGAAGGACTATTTCATGGAGAAGAGCCCCCAAGTGGAGTGCTGTCCCTGGAGCATATGCTCCACCTGGCAGCAGGGCCACTAGGCTTTCTGGCAGACCCACCCTAGAATTACACCTAGAATTACACAAGGCCTGTGTGGGGCAGGGCATCAACATGGCTTGGCAGCTGCTGTAAAGTAACAGAGATACATATTTTGATAACTAGAGAGTTACTTTACAAGAAACATAGAACTTGCTCTTAGGACAGATTTAATAAAAACTAAAACATACTGTTAAATTGGAGAGGAGGTTTTTGAGGTTGTGCAGGGGTGAAATAAGAGAAGGCATATGACCTGTGTCCTCAATGGCCCAGAGTAAAGCCAACCCTCTTCAAGATGCTGCAACCCCACTAGGAAAAGAGTCCCATTATCCTAAAGAAACTGGGGGAAAGTGACTGGACAGGCCCAATTCAGAAATCACAAATGTTCCCACAGGGAGTGAGGCTGTTGACTGGGGGGGGGGGGGGGCATTTCCTGCCTCACAGATGACCATGTACAAAAATCAAGAGTTTTGACTAGACATAGCATGCTCCATCAGAGGAACAGGGAGGAATCAGAGTGAGAAAGACTCTGTGTATATGTTACATGGGCACACACACACACGTGTGTGTGTATAATGAATCAAGTATGTACATGTGTGGGACATGAGGCCTGTATGTGTGTATATGATGAATGAAGTATGTGTGTGACATGTGTGTGTGACAGGAAGCACATACTATGTGACATGCAGCAGTCACATGTACAGGTGTTGTGGGAAGCAGGAATGTGCAGGTGTGAATGTGGGGTGAGAGTGATGGGCCAGGTGTTGCATAAGGCTTCCTGACAAGAACCCACTGGAGTCTTGAGCCTTCAGCCCTTGCCAGCACGGCCTTGGAGCCCCGAGTGGGGGTGTGGTGGAAGTTGACCGGTGACCCTGGAGGGCCCCACGTAAGACCCCCATATCAGAGGTGGACCCACCAAGCAGTTGTGGCCCTGGGCCCTCATGCAGTCCCCAACTTATCTGCCAACCTGAATGCGAATTTTCTGGCAACACTTCCCCAAATGACAGGCCTAGTGGACTCTTCATACCTAGTAGTGATTTCTCTTGGGGAGGGTGGTGAGAGCTGACCACTGGTGTCCTGCCCTCCACACTGTTCTCTTGTAGGTGGGCACAGCAGACATTCCTGGGGACCGCTCACGCTGTTCCCTGATTGGGGTCAGTTACAGCACAGGTGTGATTTCTCAGGAGTCAAGGCATCCGGGTGCAGGACTCCCATCTGAAGGAAGCTCTCCACTGTTGATGCTCAAGCCCCTGTTACACAGTGAGAGAGCCTGGTTCAGGAGGGAACCCCCTCAGGGTCTTTGGGGCAGAGAAACAGATGCGTCCATAGTTCCCTGGTGTGACCAGGACTGGGCTGGGTGAGGACATGTTCCTGTGGCTTGAGGCTGAGGGCGGAGGAGCGCCCTCTTCAGCTCTGACTGAAGCCAGAGTGCCTGGGGCTTTATGACCGAGTTGGGCCCTTCCACACCAGGAAATCGGGAGACCACGTGGGTCCTCAGTCTGGGGTTTTCACAGCTCCTTGTCACAGAGCAGAGGAAGGTGTGGGATGGTGCTCCCGCGCCTCCACCAGGAAGGCGTTCGTCAGGGTTCTGTGTGAGAAGAAACGAGACAAACCAAAAGTCACCTGCAGCAGGCTGTGGAAACGGTAAGCATCCAGCTACTTAAATTCCCGGGTTCAGGACGACTTACCGGCACAGCAACATGTTCATGCATCAAGTGAGAGTGGGTTATGAAAAGAGCATAGACCACACTGTTTTAGTAAGCAGAGTTGCATTAATGTTGATTCTCCCCACTCCTCCGAATCTCCTCCCATCCTGGAAACTGGACGCAAGCCCCCTCCTGGGTCCCCGGTGGCCATTCTGGCGCCGGAGCCGCGCTGCGCTCCTTGCGCTTCTCCCACAGCTCCTTGCGAGCGTGGGGTGGGTGGTGTGGGGGGTGAGGGTGGAGAGCCTCCACGCTCAGCCCCGCTGGGTTTGCCTCAGCTGTCCACCACACACCGGCTGATGACATTGGCCCCAATTTTGCAACCCCTCTCAAAGTCCATAATTGTTCTTTCTGCCAAACACAAATATTTATTTATGAAGTCCACTTTTATTTACAGAGTGCTCATTCATCAGGGCAGAGGAAGCCCCGCACCCCAGCCATCTTCAAGAGCAGTTTGTACCAAGTGCCTCGGTCCCAGACATAGAAACACAGAACTCTTTTTAAGTTTCCTTGTGAGGTCCCTAAATCATGTCAATGGTTTTTGTTGTTGTTGTTGTTGTTTTTAAGCAGAAAAAAAGACTAAAAAGAGTGAGTTTGTGTTGTGGGATGAAAAATAAACTTTTTCTGGGCGTTCCTGGGTAGAGCGGTCAGTTAAACATCAACTCTTGGTTTTAGCTCAGATCTTGATCTCAGGGTCCTCAGATCCAGGCGCATCAGGCTCCCCCCACTCAGTGCTGAGTCTGCTTAAGATACTCTCTCCCTCTTTCCCTTCCTCCCTCTCTCAAATAAGTAAATCAATCTTCAAAAAAAAAAAACTTGTTCCGGGAGGCCTGAGTGGCTCAGTTGGTTAAACGCCTGCCTTTGGCTAGGGTCATGATCCCAGGGTCCTGGGATGGAGTCCCAAATCAGGCTCCTTGCTCAACTGGGAGCCTGCTTCTCCCCCTGCTTGTGCTCTGTCTCTCTCTCTGACAAATAAATAAAATATTAAAAAAAAATTTAAAAAACCCTAGTTCCAAAAAATAATGTATTTGAGTTATTTCACTGGGCAAGGAATATGATAACATCACATGAACTAAAGTGGGGTGAAGAATTGAGAACTTAGGGCTGGACTATGTGGTGACCTCCACACAGCATGTGAGGCCCCTCCTTGAGCTGGACGCTTCTCCTGTGGCCAGAGTCCCCAACAAGTCCCACCAAAAGGCAGCAGTGAAGGTCACTACACAGTTTCCTCTGTGTGGTCCCAGTGTGTTCCACCTGCATGGGGAAGGAAAGAAGGAAGTACACCATGCCCTCTTCTCTCTGACCTTCTGGCCAGTGTCCACATAAGCAGTGGTCAGAGGGCTTCAGAGCTTAGCCCTCAATAGGTGCTCAAGGGCACTGATGTCCTCCTGCTGCTGCCAAGTGTGTCAGGGAGAAGTCACCCATCAAGAGCAGCCTCCCACATCTGCACTGACACAGGAAGGAGAGCTGGGCCCAAGTTTTCTGAAAAACATATTTGGTTCTCCTTGTTGGGATGGAGGAATAGGAAGCCTGAGGCCCACGGCCCAGTCTTCCCAGCACGGAGGCATCCTTCCAGAGGAGCACCTCCATTAGCTCTGCGGCTGCCTCACTTCAAGTCCATGCTCCCAGATTTACTAAAGGTGCAGTCCTGAGCAAAGTATTCCATCACTCTCTGCCTCTGCTGGACATCTGTTCAAGGGTAGTATTAGCCACCTGCCAGAATTATTGTGTGATCAAAGGAGAGAATTGAGAGAAACTCTCTAACACAGACCCCAAAGTCAACATGGAGATTCCTGGGTGCCACACTCTGTCTGCTTGGTGCCCTGAAGATCTCCCTTTTGGCTAGAATGGTATTTGGCACAGAGTAGGCACCTGGTAAACCTGTTGAATAAATGATTAGCATTCATATTTTTGCCTGGTTTAAGCAGGCACCTACTTCAGCTGAAGTCAGAGCTCCTATAGAAAGCCCAGCTTGAATTTCCCTGATGGCTAATGATGATGAACATTTTTTCATGCACACCAGTTAGAATGGCAAAAATGGACAGGGAAAGAAACAACAAATGTTGGAGAGGTTGTGGAGAAAGGGGAACCCTCTTACAGTGTTGGTGGGAATGCAAGTTGGTACAGCCACTTTGGAAAACAGTGTGGAGGTGCCTCAAAAATTTAAAAATAGAGCTACCCTATGACCCAGGAATTTCACTACTGGTTATTTACCCCAAAGACACAGATGTAGTGAAAAGAAGGGCCATATGCACCCCAATGTTCATAGCAGCAATATCTGCAATAGCCAAACTGTGGAAAGAGCCGAGATGCCCTTCAACAGATGAATGGATAAAGAAGATGTGGTCCATATATACAATGGAATATTAGCCATCAGAAAGGATGAATACACAACTTTTACATCAACATGGATGGGACCGGAGGAGATTATGCTAAGCGAAATAAGTCCAGCAGAGAAAGTCAATTATCATATGGTTTCACTTATTTGTGGAACATAAGGATAGCATGGAGGACACTAGGAGAAGGAAGGGAAAAATGAAGGGAGGGAAATCAGAGGGAGAGATGAACCATGAGAGACTATGGACTCTGAGAAACAAACAGGGTTTTAGAGGGGAGGGGGGAGGGGGATTGGTTAGCCTGGTGATGGGTATTAAGGAGGACACATACTGCATGGTGCACTGGGTGTTATACGAAAACAATGGATCGTGGATCACCACATCAAAAAGTAATGATGTATTGTATGGTGACTAACATAACATAATAAAATTAAAAAAAAAAAAATAATAAGGAAGCCCAGCTTGGAGAAACTCTACTTGCTGGTGCATGTAAGATATTCCACCACACAGGCTTACTTTGTGCCTTAATCTTATGGGAACAGAGAGCTTTCTTCCTTTTGCTTATCTTTGTGTTTGGAATGCCCCGTTTTGATTATATTTTAAACAAAGCCAATGTACAAAGTGTGCTGGGGCAGAAATAGAGCCATGCTTTGAGACTTTGCCCAGTCATTTTGACCTTGGTAAATGTTCAAGTATGGCTTCCCTGGGAGCCCAGGAGCAGGGCCTATAAACATTAAAAGTTGAAAATTTCCTTTATATTATCATGTATCATACCATGGGATATTGTGCAACATTTAAAGGAATGACCAGGATCTACATCTATTGATCTCAAAGAGCATGCCCAAGAACTATTTGGTGAAGGAATAAAAAACAAGTAGGCAAGGGGTTCCTGGGTGATTCAGTTGGTTAAGCATCTGTCTTTGGCTCAGGTCATGATCTCAGGGTACTGGGCTCAGCCCCACAGTGGGATCCCTGCTCAGTGGGAGTCTGCTTCTGCTTCTCATTTTCCCTCTCCCTCTGTGTGTATACTCTCTCTCAAAAAAAAAAAAAAAAAAAAGTAGGGGAGTGGAACAGCAAGGCCCTGTTTTTTGTTTTAAAGATTTTATTTTGTTATTTTGTTATAAGCAACTAATGAATCATTGAACACTACAATAAAAACTTATGATGTACTATATGTTGCCTAACTGAACATAATGAAAAATTAAAAAATAATAAAAAAATAAAGATTTTATTTATTTGAGAGAGAGCATGATCATGAGCAGGAGGGCAGAGGCAGAGGGAGAAGCAGGCTCCCCAATAAGCAGGGAGCCCTATGCTGGGCTCAGTCCCAGGATGCTGGGATCAAGACTGGAGCTGAAGGCAGGCACTTCACTGACTGAGCTGCCCAGGTGCCCCAGCAAGGCCCTGTGTTTTATAATCCAGCAGCACTGGCTCCCCTACCCCAGCTCCATGCGTCTATACGTGTGGCCAAAAGGAGCAATGTGTGGCCGGCTGCTGACCCCAGGGACTTTGCAGGGGTGAGTCTGGAGGAGAGGTGGGAGAGGTAGTAACTTTCTTCACATACCTTTGCATTGTTTCCCCAGTTAAAATGAGGATTTAGCTTAAAAAAAAAAAAGAACTTTAATTTAAAATGCCAGAAAAGGAATAAATTGTCATTATTTCTCATGTAAAACATTGTCTTGAATATCCTGACAGGAAATATGACAAACTGATACATAATTTGGGGAACATGTCCAGTAATTTAATGTGCATATTATTTGGAGAGATGAAGGTGTTATTGCCTTTTTTGAAAATTAACTATATCATAAAGATCTTGAAAAATTTTCAAGATACATCTCCAAAGGCTAGTGAAACAAAAGCAAAAATGAACTTTTGGGACTTCATCAAGATAAAAAGCTTCTGCACAGCAAAGGAAACAGTCAACAAAACAAAGAGGCAACCCACAGAATGGGAGAAGATATTTGCAAATGACACTACAGATAAAGGGCTGGTATCCAAAATCTATAAAGAACTTCTCAAACTCAACACCCAAAAAACAAATAATCAAGTCAAAAAATGGGCAGAAGATATGAACAGACACTTCTCCATAGAAGACATACAAATGGCCAACAGACACATGAAAAAATGTTCATCATCATTAGCCATCAGGGAAATTCGAATCAAAACCACTTTGAGATACCACCTTAACACCAGTTAGAATGGCAAAAATTGACAAGCCAAGAAACAACAAATGTTGGAGAGGTTGTGGAGAAAGGGGAACCCTTTTACACTGTTGGTGGGAATGCAAGTTGGTACAGCCACTCGGGAAAACAGTGTGGAGGTGCCTCAAAAATTTAAAAATAGAGCTACCCTATGACCCAGCAATTGCACTCCTAGGTATTTACCCCAAAGTACAGATGTAGTGAAAAGAAGGGCCATATGCACCCCAATGTTCATAGCAGCAATGTCCTCAATAGCCGAACTGTGGAAAGAGCTGAGATGCCCTTCAACAGATGAGTGGATAAAGAAGATGTGGTCCATATATACAATGGAATATTACTCAGCCATCAGAAAGGATAAATACCCAACTTTTACATCAACTTGGAGGGGACTGGAGGAGATTATGCTAAGTGAAATAAGTCCAGCAGAGAAAGTCAATTATCATATGGTTTCACTTATTTGTGGAACATTAGAAATAGCATGGAGGACATTAGGAGAAGGAAGGGAAAAATGAAGGTGGGGAAATTGGAGGGAGAGACAAACCATGAGAGACTATGGACTCTGAGAAACAAACTGAGGGTTTTATTTTTTTTTATTATGTTATGTTAATCAACATACATTACATCATTAGTTTTTGATGTAGTGTTCCATGATTCATTATTTGTGTATAACACCCAGTGCTCCATGCAGAACGTGCCCTCTTTAATACCCATCACCAGGCTAACCCATCCTCTCACCCCTCCTCCCCTCTAGAACCCTCAGTTTGTTTTTCAGAGTCCATCGTCTCTCATGGTTCATCTCCCCCTCCAATTTCCCCCCCTTCACTCTTCCCCTCCGCTATCTTCTTCTTCTTCTTCTTCTTCTTCTTTTTTTCTTAACATATATTGCATTATTTGTTTCAGAGGTACAGATCTGAGATTCAACAGTCTTGCACAATTCACAGCGCTTACCAGAGCACATACCCTCCCCAGTGTCTATCACCCAGTCACCCCATCCCTCCCACCCCACCCCCCACTCCAGCAACCCTCAGTTTGTTTCCTGCAATTAAGAATTCCTCATATCAATGAGATCATATGATACATGTCTTTCTCTGTTTGACTTATTTCACTCAACATAATACCCTCCAGTTCCATCCACGTCATTGCAAATGGCAAGATCTCATTCCTTTTGATGGCTGCATAATATTCCATTGTATATATATACCACCTCTTCTTTATCCATTCATCTGTCGATGGACATCTTGGCTCTTTCCACAGTTTGGCTATTGTGGACATTGCTGCTATAAACATTGGGGTGCACGTACCCTTTCGGATCCCTACTTTTGTATCTTTGGGGTAAATACTCAGTAGTGCAATTGCTGGATCGTACGGTAGCTCTATTTTCAACTTTTTGAGGAACCTCCATACTGTTTTCCAGAGTGGCTGCACCAGCTTGCATTCCCACCAACAGTGTAGGAGGGTTCCCCTTTCTCCGCATCCCCGCCAACATCTGTCGTTTCCTGACTTGTTAATTTTAGCCATTCTGACTGGTGTGAGGTGGTATCTCATTGAGGTTTTGATTTGGATTTCCCTGATGCCGAGCGATATTGAGCACTTTTTCATGTGTCTGTTGGCCATTTGGATGTCTTCTTTGGAAAAATGTCTGTTCATGTCTTCTGCCCATTTCTTGATTGGATTCTTTGTTCTTTGGGTGTTGAGTTTGATGAGTTCTTTATAGATTTTGGATACTAGCCCTTTATCTGATATGTCATTTGCAAATATCTTCTCCCATTCTGTCGGTTGTCTTTTGGTTTTGTTGACTGTTTCCTTTGCTTTGCAGAAGCTTTTTATCTTGATGAAGTCCCAATAGTTCATTTTTGCCCTTGCTTCCCTTGCCTTTGGTGATATTTCTAGGAAGAAGTTGCTGCGGCTGAGGTCGAAAAGGTGGCTGCCTGTGTTCTCCTTTAGAATTTGATGGACTCCCGTCTCACATTGAGGTCTTTCAACCATTTGGAGTCTATTTTTGTGTGTGGTGTAAGGAAATGGTCCAGTTTCATTCTTCTGCATGTGGCGGTCCAATTTTCCCAACACCATTTGTTGAAGAGACTGTCTTTGTTCCATTGGACATTCTTTCCTGCTTTGTCAAAGATGAGTTGACCATAGAGTTGAGGGTCTATTTCTGGGCTCTCTATTCTGTTCCATTGATCTATGTGTCTGTTTTTGTGCCAGTACCATGCTGTCTGGATGATGACCGCTTTGTAATAGAGCTGGAAGTCCAGAATTGTGATGCCGCCGGCTTTGCTTTTCTTTTTCAACATTCCTCTGGCTATGCGGGGTCTTTTCTGGTTCCATACAAATTTTAGGATTATTTGTTCCATTTCTTTGAAAAAAGTGGATGGTATTTTGATGGGGATTGCACTGAATGTGTAGATTGCTCTAGGTAGCATTGACATCTTCACAATATTTGTTCTTCCAATCCATGAGCATGGAAAGTTTTTCCATTTCTTTGTGTCTTCCTCCATTTCTTTCATGAGTATTTTATAGTTTTCTGAGTACAGATCCTTTGCCTCTTTCGTTAGATTTATTCCTAGGTATCTTATGGTTTTGGGTGCATTTGTAAATGGGATCGACTCCTTAATTTCTCTTTCTTCTGTCTTGTTGTTGGTGTATAGGAATGCCACTGATTTCTGTGCATTGATTTTATATCCTGCCACTTTACTGAATTCCTGTATGAGTTCCAGCAGTTTTGGGGTGGAGTCTTTGGGGTGTTCCACATAATGTATCATATCATCTGCAAAGAGTGAGAGTTTGACTTCTTCTTTGCCGATTTGGATGCCTTTGATTTCTTTTTGTTGTCTGATTGCTGTGGCTAGGACTTCTAATACTATGTTGAATAGCAGTGGTGATAGTGGACATCCCTGCTGCATTCCTGACCTTAGGGGGAAAGCTCTCAATTTTTCCCCATTGAGAATGATATTCACTGTAGGTTTTTCATAGATGGCTTTTATGATATTGAGGTATGTACCCTCTATGCCTATACTCTGAAGAGTTTTGATCAAGAAAGGATGCTGTACTTTGTTAAATGCTTTTTCTGCAACTGTTGAGAGGATCATATGATTCTTGTTCTTTCTTTTGTTAATGTATTGTATCACGTTGATTGATTTGCGGATGTTGAACCAACCTTGCAGCCCAGGGATAAATCCCACTTGGTCGTGGTGAATAATCCTTTTAATGTACTGTTGGATCCTATTGGCTAATATTTTGGTGAGAATTTTTGCATCCATGTTCATCAGGGATATTGGTCTGTAATTCTCCTTTTTGATGGGGTCTTTGTCTGGTTTTGGGATCAAGGTAATGCTGGCCTCATAAAATGAGTTTGGAAGTTTTCCTTCCAGTTCTATTTTTTGGAACAGTTTCAGAAGAATAGGTATTAATTCTTCTTGAAATGTTTGGTAGAATTCTCCTGGGAAGCCATCTGGCCCTGGGCTTTTGTTTTTTGGGAGATTTTTGATGACTGCTTCAATTTCCTTAGTGGTTATAGGTCTGTTCAGGTTTTCTTTTTCTTCCTGGTTCAGTTTTGGTAGTTGATACATCTCTAGGAATGCATCCATTTCTTCCAGGTCATCTAATTTGCTGGCATAGAGTTGCTGATAATATGTTCTTATAATTGTTTGTATTTCTTTGGTGTTGGTTGTGATCTCTCCTCTTTCATTCATGATTTTGTTGATTTGGGTCATTTCTCTTTTCTTTTTGATAAGTCTGGCCAGGGGTTTATCAATCTTGTTAATTCTTTCAAAGAACCAGCTCCTAGTTTCGTTGATCTGTTCTACTGTTCTTTCGGTTTCTATTTCATTGATTTCTGCTCTGATCTTTATTATTTCTCTTCTCCTGCTGGGTTTAGGCTTTCTTTGCTGTTCTTTCTCCAGCTCCTTTAGGTGTAGGGTTAGGTTGTGTACTTGAGACCTTTCTTGTTTCTTGAGAAAGGCTTGTATTCCTATATACTTTCCTCTTAGGACTGCCTTTGCTGCATCCCAAAGATTTTGAATAGTTGTGTTTTCATTTTCATTGGTTTCCATGTATTTTTTAAATTCTTCTTTAATTTCCTGGTTGACCCATTCATTCTTCAGTAGGATGCTCTTTAGCCTCCATGTATTTGAGTTCTTTCCGAGTTTCCTCTTGTGATTGAGTTCTAGTTTCAAAGCATTGTGGTCTGAAAATAGGCAGGGAATGATCCCTATCTTTTTGGTACCGGTTGAGACCTGATTTATGACCTAGGATGTGATCTATTCTGGAGAATGTTCCATGGGCACTAGAGAAGAATGTGTATTCCGTTGCTTTGGGATGGAAAGTTCTGAATATGTCTGTGAAGTCCATTTGGTCCAGTGTGTCATTTAAAGTCTTTATTTCCTTGTTGATCTTTTGCTTAGACGATCTGTCCATTTCAGTGAGGGGGGTGTTAAAGTCCCCCACTATTACTGTATTGTTGCCGATGTGTTTCTTTGCTTTTGTTATTAATTGCCTTACATAATTGGCTGCTCCCGTGTTAGGGGCATAGCTATTTACAATTGTTAGATCTTCTTGTTGGATAGATCCTTTAAGTAGGATATAATGTCCTTCCTCATCTCTTATTACAGTCTTTGGTTTAAAATCTAATTTGTCTGATATAAGGATTGCCACCCCAGCTTTCTTTTGGTGTCCATTAGCATGGCAAATGGTTTTCCACCCCCTCACTTTCAATCTGGAGGTGTCTTTTGGTCTAAAATGAGTCTCTTGCAGACAGCATATCGATGGGTCTTCTTTTTTAATCCAGTCTGATAGCCTGTGTCTTTTGATTGGGGCATTTAGCCCATTTACATTCAGGGTAACTATTGAAAGATACGAATTTAGTGCCATTGTATTGCCTGTAAGGTGACTGTTACTGTATATTGTTTGTGTTCCTTTCTGGTCTATGTTGCTTTTAGGGTCTCTCTTTGCTTAGAGGACCCCTTTCAAGATTTCCTGTAGGGCTGGTTTTGTGTTTGCAAATTCCTTTAGTTTTTGTTTGTCCTGGAAGCTTTTTATTTCTCCTTCTATTTTCAATGACAGCCTAGCTGGATATAGTATTCTTGGCTGCATATTTTTCTCATTTAGTGCTCTGAATATATCCTGCCAGTCCTTTCTGGCCTGCCAGGTCTCTGTGGATAGGTCTGTTGCCAATCTAATGTTTCTACCATTGTAGGTTACATGACTCTTCTCCCGAGCTGCTTTCAGGATTTTCTCTTTGTCTCTGAGACTCGTAAGTTTTACTATTAGATGTCGGGGTGTTGACCTATTTTTATTGATTTTGAGAGGGGTTCTCTGTGCTTCCTGGATTTTGATGCCTGTTTCCTTCCCCAAATTAGGGAAGTTCTCTGCTATAATTTGCTCCATTATACCTTTTGCCCCTCTCTCTCTTTCTTCTTTTTCTGGGATCCCAATTATTCTAATGTTGTTTCGTCTTATGGTATCGCTTATCTTTCGAATTCTGCCCTCGTGATCCAGTAGTTGTTTATCTCTCTTTTTCTCAGCTTCTTTATTTTCCATCATTTGGTCTTTTATATTACTGATTCTCTCTTCTGCCTCATTTATCCTAGCAGTTAGTGCCCCCATTTTTGATTGCACCTCATTAATAGCCTTTTTGATTTCTACTTGGTTAGATTTTAGTTCTTTTACTTCTCCAGAAAGGGTTTCTCTAATAACTTCCATATTTTTTTCAAGCCCAGCTAGTATCTTTAAAGTGATGATTCTGAACTCTAGATCTGACATCGTACTAATGTCCGTATTGAGTAGGTCCCTGGCAGTCGGTACTACCTCTTGTTCTTTTTGTTGAGGTGATTTTCTCCGTCTTGTCATTTTGTGCAGAGAAGAATAGAATAATGAGAGAACAAAATGCTAGCAGAGTAACAATGTCCCCAGAAAATATACTCTAAACAAATCAGAAAAGACCTGAAGCAGTGGAAAAAGAAATGGAAAGAGAGAAAAAAGAAAAAGAAAAAGATAAAGATAAAAACAAACAAAACAAAACAACAACAACAAAAAAACCCAGAATGTGATCAAATATGATCAGGCTGGTATACAGATCAGTGCCACACAGTAGATTTGAGGTGTATTTTGGTCTTTTAGAAGAAAGTGCCTCCCAAAATTTTAAAGAAAGATAAACTTATATATGTACAAAAATAGGGGTTGATATGATGAAGGGATGGAATATGACTGTAAAGATGGAAATTATAAAAAATTTTATAAAAGGAATTGATAAGAAGTTGTTTGAAAAAAGAAAGAAGAGGATTTAAAAAAAGAAAAAAGAAAAAAAAGGGAGAGAATGTGATCAGGCAGGGGAATAGAAAACACCATATACTAGAGATTTAGGGAATATTTTAATCTGTTAGAAGAAACTATCTCAAAATTTTAAAGAGAGAACAACTTATATATATATGCCAAAAATAAGGGTAACTACTATGAAGGGATAGACTATGACTCTAAAAATGAAAAATAAAAATGTTTTTTTAAAAAAGGGATTGATAAGCTGTTGGTTGAAAAAGGGAAAAAGAAAAATTTAAAAAAAAAACAGTTAAAAAAATTAACTTTGAAAGACTAAAGAATCATGGGGAAAAGCCATGAATTCTTTGTGCATTATTCCCCTAGCGCTGGAGTTCTGCCGTTCTCATTGATCAGTAAACTTGGTCTCGGCTGGCTGTTCTGGCTGATCTTCTGGGGAGGGGCCTGTTGCCGTGGTTTCCAAAGGTCTTTGCCGGAGGCGGAATTTCCCCGCCCTTGCCCCCTCCCGGCTAAGTAATCTGCTCGGGTTTGCTCTCCGGAGCTTTTGTTCCCTGCGAGCTTTCCGTACAGCTTTGGAGGTGGAGAGTGAAAATGGCGGCCTCCCAATCTCTGCCCCGGAGGAGCCAAGAACTCGGCGCCCCGCTCCTCAGTGAGCCCCCAGAGAAAAGCTGTCAGTCACTCCCGTCTCCCTGGTCTCCGGCCGCACTCCGTGCTCACCCGGCCTGTGACCGCGCGTTTCTATCTCTGGCACCCGACCCCGGGTGGAGTCTCCAAACCCAGCAGATCCCTGCGGTGCACTCCCGCGCTGCTCCTCCTGGGGGAGGAAGGTGAGTCTCCCCGGATCTGCCACTTGTTCGGTCCCTGCTGGAGGAGCAGTGGCCCGACTGTACCGCGGATCACGGTTTATGGCAACCCCGAGCTGAGAGCCCGCGCCTGGGCTCCGCCTCTGCAGCCGGCTTCCCTGTTCTGTTACCTGGGAGCTCTGCCACACTCAGGCACCCCCGGTCTTTCTGTGACCCCGGGGGTCCTGAGACCACACTGTCCCGGAGAGTTCCACCCCCCGCTTAGCCACCAGAGTGACATCCCTCAGCAGAGCAGACTTTTAAAAGTTCCGATTTTGTGCTCCTCAGCTCTATCACTTGCCAGAAGTGGCCGACGGAGGCCCCTCCCCCGCCGTCTATCCTCCCGAAAATCGCCTCGGATTCACTTCTCTGCCCATCCTACCTTCCAGAAAGTGGTCGCTTTTCTGATGAGAGAGTTGTTGCTATTCTTTTCTTCGATTTCCTGTTGAGTTTGTAGGTGTTCAGAATGGTTTGAACCCTATCCAGCTGAATTCCTGAGAGGAGACGAAATCCAGGTCTCCTACTCCTCCGCCATCTTGCTCCGCCCCCTCAAGAACTTATACTTTCTATATATTGTCCTGGATGCCACCAGCATCACTGTAGCTTGTCTTTATTAGCGCCGTGACACGGGGTTCATACATATGCCCAAATCACAGCCAGAATCAGAGTTGAAAACTAAGGACAGGATTAAGGTCCAGTTTCAAGGATCCAGAGTTAATATTAAAAGTTTGGGTTCCCTCCCACCCTTGCTCTCAAGAGGTGCTCTTTGATGCCATGTATCTCCTGGACCCAGCCTCCTCCTTGTGCAGCCAAGTTAGGAAACTCTCATTGACAGCATACCACAGTGTGGACTGAGCAGAACCCTCTTCCCTCACCGGCATAAACTGGTCTACCAGGACAAGCCAAGAAAAATCCCTTATATATGCTTGATGAGTGTATGACTTCAACTTTGTCATTCCTCCCTCCCATCCATGACTTTCCATGTGAAATGTGCAAAAATACTCAACTATTGCTTTGGCATCATTTTGTGACATCTGTTCTCACTGGGGCCAGCATAAGGAAGGAAACAGGCATATTTTCTGCTTGTCAAAAGTGTTTCAGAGAGTGAAAACCAACAGTTGTCCAGTGTCAAGCCTACAGAAGAACCAGAATGTTCTTCCCTGTCCATGCTGCCCAGAGCTCTTCTCCTGTCCCATCCCACATGCTGAATGACTGCCCCACATCCAGTCTCAACACATTATTCCCATACTCACTTGAACCAAGCTAGAAGATGACAAAGCAGTGTTGAGAACCACAGGGGTTGGCAACCATGCCTTCACTTCTTCCCTTCACTGTAACTGGACACACCACACCTCAGGGAAGATGCTGGGAAATATCTGACTGTAATCTGAGAAATAAGAGCAAACATATTTGGTGAACAATTGGCTAGTCTCTGCCCAAAGCTCAGAGCTGGGAGACCTCACAGAGCCTCCCATATGCTCAAGGAAAAGCCCCGCCATTCCTGCCTCCCTGTGGAAATGCCCTCCATGCAAGCTGCTTCCCTACTGCTCTCTGGAGATGGGGATACTTGGTGTAGGTCACCAGCTCTGCACAACACAGCAGATGCTGGCCCTGTGCTCTGGCATTGTAGCAGGACGTCTCCCCCGTGTGTTAGCCTTGGTCACCAGGCCCTGGTGCAGCAGTGCTCCTGCTCCGACTCTCAGATTCTGCCCTAACCCCTCTCTCCTCTGGGGCCAAAGATACTCTTCAGGGCAGGACTGGGAAGGGACACGACACATGCCCCTTGCTGTCCTCACTTCCCTCCTCCTCTCTGGTGTTCATCACAGACACAGGAGCACCTCTCTTCCCACCCAGGATCTCACAGATGAGAGGTCTCATCCAGGAGCAAGCAGAGGAAGGAGCATCAGCAACAATGATGGAAAGGTGGGGCAGACTGGGAGAGCTAGGAAAGGAGTGTTCCCACGGACAGTGTCAGGTGCAGCAGGCATGCCAAAGTGGATGAGAGCTGCCAAGAGGAGGCTGTGTCCAGCACATGGTGGCAGTGATACATCTTTGCCAGAGCAGGCTCCATGGAGCAGATGGGTGACAGTCAGCCCACAGTAGTCCAAGGACTATGTGGAGTGCCCAAGTCGAAACAGTCTGGACTGCTCTTCCACGAATGTTGGGAATGATGGTGAATGTGCTTAACTGTGTCAAGTACGGTAGATGAGGAGTACAACAGCCAGCTACTCTGTGTCCATGTCCATGTCGGGAGAGGGGCCTCACTGCCATGTGTAATGAAAACATCCACCACCTCTCTCACCAGTAGGTGAACAGCATAACAAAGGAAAGGACACTCACAGACATGCTTGTGTTACTGTGCTTCACTTTGTTGCACTCTGCATATACTACATTTTTTATAGTTGGAAGGTCTATGGCAACCCCGCATCAAGCAAGCCTACTGGCCCCATTTTTCCAATTGCATTTGCTCACTCTGTGTCTCTATGTCACATTTTGGTAATTCTCATAATATCTCAAACTTTTCCATTATTATTATATTTCCTATTGTGATCTGTGATCATGTGATCTTTGATGTTACTATTGTCATTGTTTTTTGGCCCCATGAACCGTGCCCAGTAAGATGGTGAACTTAATTGATAAATGTGTGTGTTCTGAGGGCTCCACCTACCCATCTCTGACTGTCTCCCCATCTCTCTCCACCTCCTTGGGCCTCCCTATTCTCTGAGACAAACAGTATTGATATTAGCCAGTTAATACCCCTACAATGGCCTCTAGGTGTTCAAGTAAGAGTCACATGCCTCTCACTTTAAATCACAAGCTAGAAATGATTAAGTTCAATGGGGAAAGTGAGTCAAAAGCTGAGTCAGGCTGAAAGCTAGGCCTCTTGTGACAAACAGCCAAGTTGTGAATGCAAAGGAAAAGTTCTTGAAGGACATTAAAAGTGCTATTCCAGGGAACACATGGATGATCAGAAAGTGAAACAGCCTTACTGCTGACATGGAGAAAGTGTTAGTGGAAAGACTTTAGTGCTCTGGGTTCAAGACTTCAGGGGAGGAAGTCACTGCAGAGGTGGTAGAAACAGCAGGAAAGGAGTCAGAAGTGGGGCCTAAAGATGGGACTAAATTGTTGCGATCTCATGATAAAACTTCAACAGATGAGGAGTTGCTTCTTAGGGATGAACAAAGAAAGTGGTTTCTTGAGATAGAATCTACTCCTGGTGGTGATGCCGTGAAGATTGTTGAAATGACAACAAAGGATTAGAATATTAGATAAACCTAGTTGATAAAGCAGCGGGGGCTTGAGAGGACTGACACCAATTTTAAAAGAAGTTCTGTGGGTAAAATGCTGTCAAATAGCATCACATGCTACAGAGCAATTATTCATGAAAGGAAGAGTCAATTGATGCAGCAAACTCCCCCCTTTTTTTTAAGACTTTATTTATTTATTTGTCAGAGAGAGAAGAGAGAGAGAGCAAGCACAAGCAAGGTGAGCTGCAGGCAGAGGGAGAGGGAGAAGCAGGCTTCCCGCGGGCAGGGAGCCCGATGTGGGACTCGATCCCAGGACCCTGGGACCATGACCCGAGCCGAAGGCAGATGCCTAACAATTGAGCCACCCGGGTGTCCCTATTGTCGTTTTATTTTAAGAAATTGCCATGGCCTCCCCAGCCTTCAGCAACCACCACCCTGAGTCAGTAGCCACCAACACTGAGGCAGACCCTCCACCAGTGAAAAGATTATGACTTGATGAAAGCTCAGATGGTGGTTAGCATATTTTTAGTAATAAAATATTTTACAATTAAGGTACATAGATTGCTTTTTTTAGACAATGCTATTGCACACTAACTTTTATATGCACTGGGAAACCAAAAAATTCATTGACTCATTTTATAACAATACTTGCTTTGTCGCAGTGGTCAGGAACTGAGTGACAATGATTGAACTGAGGTGTGTATGAACACAGCTTCTATCTTTACAACTTTCTATAGTATATATTCTTATTTCCAATTTAGAAATGGGGAACATGAGATTCCAAGAGCTAAGTGTGCTGCTCAGCATTACATAATTAATAATCAAAAGAGCCTGCAGACTCCGTGAAAGACAGAGCAGCTTTTCTTTCCCCTGGGGACTTTTCCTCTATTGTGAAGACAATGGTCAGTGAGCAAGTATTATATAAGAAGTGACTTATAAATACCTAATAATGGGGCACCTGGGTGGCTCCGTCGGTTAAGTGTCTGCCTTCTGCCCTCAGCTCAGGTCATGATCTCAGGGTCCTGGGATTGAGTCCCGCATCAGGCTCCCTGCTCAGCAGAGGGTCTGCTTCTCCCATTCCCTCTGCTTCTCCTTCCCTCCCCCCTCCCCACTTGTGCTCTCTGCTCTCTCTCTCAAATAAATAAATAAAATCTTAAAAAAATAAATACCTAATAAATGCTGAGAGAAAATAACCTTACGAGCAGATATTAATATGCCATCAGTAGCTAATAAATGAAGGACAACAGAGAGCTGCCTCCCTGGACTTCAGAAATAAGATTGCTCTCAGCATCAAATTCACAAACGGTTCTAGTTTGTCTATAGTGGAAGAGTCACTCCCAGGCCAACACGGTTAAACTGCCACAGGATTCAAGGGATCTCTTTTGAAAACAAAGCATGAGTTACTCACACAGGGATCCATCTCAGAGGAAATGGTCACATTGCAAGTCCCAACACATTCCGGGGGGAATAAGTCCTGGCTCATTGAATCCTCTATCCACGGCCACAGGAAGCAGGGGTAGAGGAGGCAGTGTCTCATCTAACTCATTTTTTTGAAATTGCAGGCATAATCAGTTCTGAGGAGCTTGATGAACTTATTTTTTAACTGGGATAGGACAGAAAAGAAAGCATCAGAGCATATCACAATTAGTAAGGATAAGTTTTGTTTTGTGAAATTGCTGTTTCAGTTGTGTGAGGGTATATGGGATTTACTGGGTTGGAATATAAAATGTATTTTTTGTGATGGGTTGAATTTTTAAGAAGTCTGAAAACCACAAGTTACCCTTACTCACTCATCTTGCCTTTGGAAGGTGTTCACCAAGTTGCTTCTTGTATATGCTGTAGTTACCACTTACACCTGCCTGCTAGAAGGGAATGTGCTGGTCTGGAAGCATCTCATAAGTGCATGCATGCGTGCCTTAGTAGTCTCTGGTGTACTCTGTGCTACAACTATTCCTTCCTCCGTGACCCAGGTGGGGGTGTGCAGGTGTCTGGGGGTGCAGGGGCCACTAGCACCAATCCAAACGTCCAACACAAGGTGCTGGCTTCACCTTTAACAGTCTCTTCTTTCCAGAACTCTTCCTTCCATCACCATCACCCCAACTTTCTCAATGAAACCTAAACCCTTCTTCCCTCCCTGTCTTGTCCTTGCGCATGTGGCTGAAATGAAGTATCGAGATCTCAGACATTCCAGGCTATAACCAGAAACTCCCCAAAGGCTTCCCCGTGCTCCATTACCGTCTCTTCCTCCTCTCTTTTGGCTCTTATACTCTCTCCTCTCTGCTTCAGTCACAGATCAGCTCCTTCTCCTCTTGCTCTTTATCTGACTCTAGGACTGGCTGGTGGAGAAAGAGCTCAAGATCATGTGATGGCAGAATAGAGAGGTTACCAATGGGATAAGGAGGAAATGGTGATAAAGCAGAGGTTGGAATTGACCTTTTTACAAGTTTGGAGTGGGCACTTTTCTGGTAATGTGTGTATTTATGTCTCAGGTGCTTTTGCTGCCACTGTGAAAACACAAAATATTTATACATTTTCTCACCCGGGTCTTCCTTTGCCACCTGTGTCAGGGGCTGGAAAATGGAGTGACTGCTTGCTTTGGGAATACAGACCTCTCCTATTCTGGGCTGATACGCTGAAACAGAGGTGCTCAACATTCCATCCCATCCCCACATGTTGTACCCTCTCTTAAGTCAGGAAGGGCCAGAGCACTGGTTTAGGGCAACGCAGCACTTCCAAGCCCTGCATGGGAGAGCCGGTGTCCCCTCTGGAACAGGCTCCAGATGGAGCTGCTGCAAGATGGAGGCGCACCTCCTCCCCGCCCCCCTTCCCCGGCCTGTGTCTGAGTCACCGCGGAACATTATGCTCGCCACACTGACCTGCATGGGAAGGAAGGTGAGCGAGAGAGAAGTTCTGCTCCGTCCAGTCATGGAGAGAAATGAGGCACAGCGCCATCAAATCAGGTGGTCTCATACTGCCCCAGCTTTCCAGACCACAGCGAGGGCGCATGGAGATGCTCAGCAGTGAAATGGCAGGAGTGGACTGAGAGAGATGAGGTCTCCAACGCGTGGGCCAGGGTCCCGGAGAGGAGGGGGCATGCGGAGGGACCCCGATATGCGCAGGTGTCGCAGAAGCGCCGCTAACCTGGCGTCCTGGCGCACGGCGGTGGGAAGAGGGGCCACGGGCGGGTGGAGAGGATACTCCGGAGCGTCCAGAGCTCCGCGGGCTGGGAAACCTTCGTGGAACCTCTTTCTCAGCTTGAACAGGTTGCTCAGTGTTTCCATGTGTGGAGCTGCCTTTCCCAGTGCTGGCAAACTGCATGGGGGCAAGCCCTCTAGAAGATGTGCGGTCTCCTGTGTCGGAGCTCAGACCCTGTGGGGATGAGGGTGGCTCGCCACTGGGGCTTCCATCATCTTCCGCATGAAGTGGCTTCTCTGCCCTCTTACTTGCTGGGGCTCCATTAGAGCACCGGGAACGCGGCCCTGTGACCAGAAGGCAGGGAGGGAGTTATGTGGCCACTAGTCAAGGAGGGCCCACAGCCGCTGCATTCTGGAGGCAAGAAACAGGTCCTGTCCACACTTTGATGTCAGTGCCATGACACTGATCTTGGACTTCTGTCCTCCAGAAGTGTGAAAGAATACACTTCTGTTGCCTTAGGTCATTCTGACCCTGGGAATTTTTTACAGCAGCAACAGGAAGCCAGACTTCCTTGCAGTTTATATCCCATATGTGACTCGGGTTCTGTCACGCAGATGTTCCCAACCCTAAGTGGTAGTTTTCAGCAAAACAATCAGATCTTCTGAGAAACACACCAGAAGTGCTACTGACCCTCCTGGTGATGATATTGATCCTGCTGGGTGATTGTGTTGCCATTGGTGATTTGGGGACCACTCTTTGCTGAGGAGAGGGGGTCAGTGCTTTGGCTAGAGTTCCCGTATTTGTCTTGACTTGACTTAAGTAGGAGTTGTTGTCTTGCGTGGGGTTCTTGCTGTCTTTGTTTTGTATTCCTCCCCACCCATAAGACTGAGATATGAGCTTGTGTTCACAGTTTACTTCAGAAGTGATTGCAAAAAGCAACAATGAGCA
>NC_058408.1:154757378-154795883 GCF_002201575.2 Neomonachus schauinslandi
TACTGTTGGGCACTCTGTAAAAAGCTAGGTCATATGTATGTCAGCTTAAGAAGCTGAGACTTAGTGGCTTGGTGGCTGGCCATTAACTCCTTGAACTCATGAATGGGGTGAGGGAGCTCCCTTAGCTTTGGAAAAACTCCCAAGGCTTAATCATGGAGAGGCAAGGAGGAGACTTGGGCTGAGTCTGTCTGTGTGACAGGAGCTATCCTCCACCTCTATAACTGGGCTGAGTGATGTAGTCAAGGGTACCCATGGATCAACTTGACAGTGTCACGCTTGACAGTGTATAGAGACTTCCAAGCCTGATACTGTGTCCCCTCTTGCTTGACTTTTCACAGCAGTGGTTGGCAGCAAAATCTAAAATAGAACTTAATAGGGTGGTTAGTGTTAAAAGCCACAGTTCCTGCTGGTTCAAGGGGCCCCAAGGCTGTAACTGACATTTATTATGTCCTCTATGGCCCTTGTAAATTTTAAATTAATGTCTCTAAAAACTCCCATTTAGTACTATATGACATTTAGGGAAGATATAGTCCCAGACGATATATATTTACAAATACTGGAGCAAAAAATTATTTAGTGTTGCTTTTTATTTTCTCTGTATCACCTACTAAATTGTATAGTGTATGATGGTGGGTTTTTTTTTCCCAATTGCTTTATGAACTTTTATAATATAAACAGCTCTTCAAGTTATTGTCAGGTGTATTTTTCAGCATTTGCTATAATTTTACCCACTTAATGAACATGTGGATGACTATTATAGAATTAAAAAAAATTTTTAATTATAGTAACCCAGGTCATGATATCATCTGTAAAACTTCCAAAGCACATAAATAATAATATGACTCATTCATGTAATACTGACAATTGATTGAGCTTAATTTTGTTTGGTAACTTATGGGTCATTTCTCTGTGGCAATTGCAAAGTTCACAAGTCACTGAACATCCAGGTTTGAAAATTATATGATTCCTGAAGGGATTTCCAGCACAATAGTGTGAAGAACTCCACTGACCAGCTCTTTATCCAAAGTTATAAAACAAAACAAAACAAAACAACCATTTAAAGTCTGAGGAATTAGTGCCAAGGATATACAGCCAATGAAGACACATTAACTGGCTAAGAACTCAATGAACTACAGTTAGGATAAACACAAAGAAATGCACAGACACATCACAGTAAAAATGCTGAAAGATAATGGCAAGGTAGAAATAAATCTTAGGAGGAGGAAGATAGAGAGAAGAATGAAACCCTCTTTACTTAAAAAGGAAACTTTTTATCACTTAAGAAAAAACGAAAAAGATTAACAGTGAACTGCTAAGCAGAAACAATAGAGGTCAGAAGGAATTGAAATAACATTCAAATTGCTCAAAGGAAAAAACTATCAACCAAGAATCCTATGTCCATCAAAACTATTTTTCAAAAATGATCAAAGAAAGACATGCCCAGATAAACAAAGCTGAGGAAATTTGTTGCTAGCAGACCTGCCTTATAAGAAATATTAAGAGAAGTTATTCAAGATGAAAGTGAATGACCCCGGAGAGTAATTTGAATATATACCCCCACCAAAGTAGGGACAGGCACCAGGAATGGTAATTAGGTAACTATAAAAGAGAATATAAATGAACATTTTTTCTACTTTCTTCTTTTAACTGATTCAAAAGCATTGAATAAAACAGTATGTATATAATGTATTGTTGGGCCTGTAATGTGTGAAAATATATTTACCTATAGTAGTACACTGGAGCTGAGTGGGAGAGAAGATGTATTGTGATAAGAAAATGCCTCCAGATGGTAAATCGAGTCTATAAGAATAAATGAAGAGAACCATAAGTAATAAATAAGTTTAATACACAAAAGCTACAAGTACATCATTGCTCTTCTTTTACCAACTTCTTTAATAGACATACATTATATAATGTAAGAATTATAACAAAATCTTGTTTAGTTTGTAGTATTTACAGATGTAATGTGTATTACAATTGTACCTCAAAAAAGGGTGAGATGGATATAGAGGTATATAGAAATAATGTTTTTATATATAACTACAGCTAAGTTGGTATGAATCTAAATATGATTCTGATAATTTAAGATGTATAGAGTAAGCCAAAGATCAATCACTATGGACTCTGAGAAACAAACTGAGAGTTTTAAAGGGGAATTGGTGGGGGGGATGGGTTAGCCCGGTGATGGGTATTAAGGAGGGCACGTATTGCATGGAGCACTGGGTGTTATACAAAAACAATGAATCATGGAACACTACATCAAAAACTAATGATGTACGGTATGGTGACTAACATAACATAATAAAATAAAATAAAGTTAAAAAACTAAGGAAATAGCTAAAACATATATAGTGAAAAAATCATTAAAGAAATATAAATGCTACATATGAAAATATTAACTATTTTGCAAAAGAAAGCAGTAAGGAGGGATAGAAGAATGAGAAAAAGATATGAGAAACATGGAAAAAAGTAAAATTGCAAGTAAAAATCCAAGTATATCAGTAACATTAAATGTGAATGGATTAAACAATCCAATCCTAAAGTAGAGATTGTCAGACTTGATAAAGAACAAGATCTATGCTGTACACAGGGGTCATACTTCAGATTCAAAGATAAAAATGGATTAAAAATAGAAGGGTAGGAAAATAATTATAATTCCAACAAAAATCCACAAAAAATGCCATACTAAAGTCGTCATACTAATATTAGACAAAATAGTCTTTAAAGCAAAAAAAAGTTATTAAGAGATAAAGATGGACATTTTATAATGAAAAACTGTCAATCCAAGATATAGCAATTATATAAACATATGCACCTAATGACAGAATTCCAAAATACATGTAAGAAAAACTGACAGAAATAAAGGGAGAAAAAGACAATTCAATGACAATGGTTGGAAACTTCAGTACCTCATTTTAATAGTGAATAGAACACCTAGGCAAAATAATAACTAAAAAATAAAGATTCAAACAACAGCATAAACCAACTAGATCTAACAAACATGTCCAGAGCAATCCAGTCATCAAAAGCAGAATAAGCATTCTTCTCAACTGCCCATAAAACATTCTTCAAGAAAAACTAAGCCATAAAATGAACCAGAATATATATAAAATGATAGAAATAATACAAAACATATGCTTTCTCCAATCACAATTGAGTGGATTTCATAAATAAAAACAGAAAGTAGTAAGGGAAACTCACAACTATGTTGGAAATTAACAAACCCCCAAATTACTATCTGTCAAAGAAAAAATCAAAAAGGAAATTAGAAAGTATACTGAAATAACTGAAAATTAAGACCCAACTTACTAAAACTCATGGGAGGCAACTAAAGCAGTGCTTGGGGGCCAATGTACTCATATATGACCAAAGAAAAGATATTTTGAGTCAATAATGGAATATTCCACCTTAAGACACTTGAAAAAAGAAGAGAAAACTGATCTAAAGCAAGTAGAGGAAGGATTAGAACAGAAAGAAATGAAACAGAGAATAGAAAAACAAAAGAGAAAATCAATGAAGCCAAAAGCAGGTTCTTTGAAAAGATCAACAAAACTGACAAACATTAGGTAAATTGACCAAGAAATAAAGAGAGAAGATTCAAATTGCTAAAATCTGAAATGAAAGATGGGACATTACTACAGACCTTACAGAAATTAAACAGTTTTAAAGGAATTATATGAACAATTGTACACCACTAAATTAGATAATTTAGATGACATGGATAAATTCATAAAACACCTAAAATACCAAAATGATTCAAGAACAAAAATGTGAATGAATCTGAAACAACTGAAGAGATTGAATTAGTAATTTAAAAGTTCACACCAAGAATAGTCCAGGCCCAGAACTTTGCTGATGTATTAGCAAACATTTGAATGTTTGGCAGGGATTTAAAGGATCTCCAAATATCACACCAATAGGTGTTTAAGAGAGGAATGTAGGATCCAGAAGACCAAGGAAGGGAGGCTAGGGACTCCAGAGTCTGAGAAAAGAAGAGAATGGAAAAGTAACGGCTGAGGTTCCTGGGTCTGCATAATATAGCCAATGAGGTGAAACTGCAGGATCAGAAAAGATACATGAATTTGAACAGAGGTCATATTTTAGGAAAAGGAAAACCAGAGATAGGTGTGATAGGTCATGGGCCAGATAATCAACCGCCACCACTACCACTAAAGTCCACATCAACCCAATTATAAAAACCCATTCTATCCCTGTTTCTAGAGGTGCAGCAGTGACAGCAGAAAGCAGTGTGTTGAACTTGTTTGTTTGTGTCACAGAAACCAGGAAAGGGAAGTCCATGTTCAAGTCTAACTCAGGAAAATAAATAAGTAAAGATTCTGATAAGTGGATTTATGAATGGAAGAATCATTGGAGTTTCTGGGCAAGTAATCACCAGACACTGGAAATGTAAATTTGCACTGTTTTGGAGTGCACCCACTCTATGACCCAATTATTTTATTCCTGTATATATACGAGAGAAGGTTTTCCAACAGTGGAACCATCCTTTGATGGTTTAGAAGTTAGTGGGTGAGAATAGCATCTATTTATGAGACTGATACATGCCCATTGTGCTAAGAAGGCACTTGAACTAGCATCTACTTAATGGGTTCATAGAGTGCTGCTGTCCAGTGTTTAGATGAACTACTCCATGATATTTCTGCCATTGCATCCATTCTGTGTGGCCAAGGGGCATGCTGGGACCTCAGACTGACATTAGTCCTTCCCTAGATAACGGTCTACAGAGTCACAAAGCCTAAGTCCCAATGTCATCGTCCCCAGCAGCCCATGTGAGCAACAGCTCCCTTGCCTGCCAAAACTTTGACCTCGTAGATCTCTTAGCTAAGCCCCCCGTGGACCATACCAAAACTCCACTCTTTTTGGTTTGAATTGACCCACCTGGCTTTAGCTTTGGAACTTCAAACACATCTGGGGTGGGTGGGTGGGACCCTAATGAAGACACGTACTCCGGGTTCTGCTGAACTTGCTTTGCTTGCACGCTGTTTTGACCTCGCCTTGAGACTCCTTGAAGCATGAGGTATAGGTCCTCCAACCTGTGAGTAATGAACTTCTGTAAATAAACTTCACTTTCCAGTGTGGTCTTTTGTTGAACGTTAGTTCACCATCCCAAACGCCAGGATCTACTTTAATAATATTAGTTTAACAAAGTAAAAGCCGTTGCCATATCTGCTTTTAAAGTTCTATAATAAATGCAGACATTGTGATATTTCACTTCATGCTTTAGTATGCGAGTGGAAAAAAACCCGAGTGTATTCTACAACCACACTACCATTATTACAACTAACAATTAAAGCTGACATTTCAGGCGATGGAATGTTTCCTGCATATTAGAATTTTCCCAATTACAGGGCGCCTGGGTGGCTCAGTCGGTTAAGCGACTGCCTTCGGCTCAGGTCATGATCCTGGAGTCCCTGGATCGAGTCCCGCATCGGGCTACCTGCTCGGCGGGGAGTCTGCGTCTCCCTCTGACCCTCCCCCCTCTCATGTGCTCTCTCTCATTCTCTCTCTCTCAAATAAATAAATAAAATCTTTAAAAAAAAAAAAAAGAATTTTCCCAATTACAATGTCTCTTTCATTTGGTGAAATCAATATTTCATAACGAACCAGAATTCCCCGTTATTGTCACGTGGGTAGAGACCAAATCTCACCTATCACAGCCCGCTCCAGGGCAGCTGGACACATCACCACCCACGGCTCCTAAAGGACTGAGCGCAGAGGCTTGTGGGAAATGTAGTCTCCCGCTGCAATTCGAATTCCACAGGAATTCCCGCACAGGACTCTGGGAGTCTTCCGGGTTCCTTCTGCGCACGGGCGGACCCGCCCCCTCTTCCGCCCGGAAGTTTCGCTCCCTGCTCTTCTCCCTCAGCTGCTGCCACTGCCGCTGGTGCGTTGGTTTCTGTGTCCCTGAAGGTTGGTGCGAAGGTGGAAAGGGAGCCCTGCGACCCGCGGGGACTCGGCGGGGGCGGGACCTGACGTGCAGGTGCGACCCACGGACCGGGGCTTGGTGCGCGGGGCGAGGGGCGCTGGCAGGGCCGACTCGGGCTGTGCTTGCAGGGGTTGCTTCGCCGGGAGAAGGCACGCTGTGGAAGACCCGGCGTGTGCTTCGGGGAGCTTGGCGAAGTGGGCGTGGAGGGCAAGATGACAGCGAGGGCGGGGGTGGCTCTGCAGACGGTCCGCGTCCACGTTCCGGCTCTGCCGCTGCAGCATCCTGGGCCGCGCCGGGAAGCTTTAGGACGTTCCTTTTTGCTCGCCTCTGATGCGGGCGTCTTGGTGAATAGTGAAGTGACCCCGATTCCCTAGAATTCATTGTGAAGGGCGTGCGCGCCCGGGTCTTACTGGGAGGCCGTTGTATCTGCGGGGTTTCTTGGAGTCTCCTCAGCAGGCCCAGTGTCAGGTCCCCTCCTCCACTATGCAGCCTGCCGAGCACTTGCGTTTATAGAAGTTGATGGAAGACCTAGTTTCCAGGGACCGCTAGTTCTAGGAGAGATGGTTCGGCCCCGGACGACAGTCTTGTCTTCTTTGGAAGAAGGTAGCTGTTAGGAAGCACGAAGGGGAGGCGCCCCGTGAGCGGGAACACGACTACCCCTGTGACCTGAACCCTCCCACTCGCGCTTCAGAGCAGAGGCAGAAGAGTCCTAGAAAGGAGAAGACCCCAACTCTGCATGGCCAAGCAGTTATTGATGCTTCTGCCCGGAGTGAACAAGATTTGGGGGATACCACCTCCCCCAGAAGTTACCAGGGACTGCGTGTTATTGGAAGGTTGGGCCTGCTTTCAGGAGACCTGAGCCAGGCTGAGACAGGTGGGCAAAGGCCCCCGAAATGTCACTCATCCGAGGGGTCTGACGTGGAGGGATAACCTGCTGCAGCTGAGAGAAGCCACCTGCCCGTGCTTGCGAAACACTCCCATTGCTTTATTCTCCCCTCATTGTTGCTGTTATCTGCACTCTCTCCGCTTACGCAGCTAGAGATGTGCTGATGCTCCCTCTGTCTTGAATGTTCTTCCTGATGGCTCAGGAAGGGTTTGCCAGGGCATCTCTGCCTTGTAAGAAGGGGGGTGGGGGGTGCCTGGGTGGCTCAGTCGTTAAGCGTCTGCCTTCGGCTCAGGTCATGATCCCAGGGTCCTGGGATCGAGCCCCGCATCGGGCTCCCTGCTCTGCGGGGAGCCTGCTTCTCCCTCTCCCACTCCCCCTGCTTGTGTTCCCTCTCTCGCTGTGTCTCTCTCTGTCAAACAAATAAATAAATAAAATCTTAAAAAAAAAAAAAGGATGGGGGAAAAATGGATTTGAGGACATAAGTGGTCTGCTAGGCTCACATGATTTGCATACATCAGGCATCCTGGCTTTTGGATAGTGTTATCTCTTGCCACAATTAAGCGACAACACGTTTGTTTCTGACACCATTTTTGATAAATGCGGTCAACTTAAAACAACCATTTCTTAGAAGAACTTGCCTTAAACATGCTTATCCCATTTTCCCTGATGCTTTCTCTGTCATATGTCTTATGCTCAAGGCATTTATAATACAGGTGTTTCCCACTCAATGCCAGTAATCTGGTCTGTGAAAATAAAAAATTCTACAGTACAATGCCAGGAGCCTGTTTTTCCATTTTTCATTGTGCAAAATGGGAAAATTAGACTACATCACATTTCTTCTCTAAACCATTTTTTTAGAATGTAAATAAAACACAGCATGTGCCCAACTGTAATCAACACTCATATAATGAAGTAAAGGTGTCAAGATGTAGTCTTCTGAAAGGCAGACAGTTTTGTGTGATTTCCATGGTCTCTCTTCCAGCAGACTCACTGAAATCCATCGAGTGGGCATTCTTTGTGCTCTTCCAAAGTTCTGTATGTGGTTGTCAAGTTCTACTGATGGTACTTGGTGTGTTATTCAAGACTTTCTCCCCCATGTAATTTTGTTAAAAACATACTGAGTTTGGGGGTTTAAATGTATCACTTTAGCATTTGCTAGGTAACAGGCCAACCACATTTAATGACTTTATTTTTTTTAAAAGATTTTAATTAATTTATTTATTTGTCAGAGAGAGAGCACAAGCAGGGGGAGCAGCAGGCAGAGGGAGAAGCCCAATGTGGGACTCGATCCCAGGACCCTGGGATCATGACCTGAGCCAAAGGCAGAGACTTAACCAACTGAGCCACCCAGGCGTCCCACATTTAATGACTTTAAACAAGGGTCATTTTATTTTTTTTGAAGTCCTACGGCCCAGCACTTGGGGCTAGGTTTACTTGATCAGTTCCTGTGTTAGTGTTGCCTGGTTCACAATAGAGGCCATACTTATCTGGTGCCATGACTAAGGTTGGTTGGTTGAAGAGGACTTCATTTACTTTTTTGGTGCTTGGTGCTGGCTCTTGGCTGAGCCATGTGTCCTTATCAGGCTAGCCCCAGGCCTCTTCACAAGATGTTAGTGGAAAAGTACTCTTCATCCTGTGTCTGGGTTGTATGTGCTGAGTTCCTTTTGATGAAAGCAGATCAAGTGGCAAAGCCCACGTCAGTTTTGGAGGAAATGAATACAGGGAAGCAAGTCATTGAGAACCATTACTGGAACAGTGCACAACAACAACATGTACCATGTACCTTATGAGCATAAGACATAAGACAGAGAAAGTCATTAAATGTTTTCCTATAAAGTCATTGCCCAAAAATGTTGGTTGCAGGATATATACGTTCTGTGAAGATGGGGTATTTAAACCACAGGTGTCCTCATGGAGACACTACTGTGAAACCCTGCATGTATGTCTCTATTAATAGGAACATAGTTAATCATTATTTAAATAAGTCATCTTCAAAATCTTAAATTGATTCTTACTATTAACTGTTGATAAGTCAGTAGGAAATAGGTGTTTTGATTAACTAAAGATAAACTGTATATGTAAATTAATGGGCTTGTGGGTACTCCTTCAATAGGGTCTTTCCTGCCCTTTCTCAAGGTGTAAAATATTCTTGTCCCACAGAAGGTGCTCTCTCTCTCTCTCTCAATTGTCTTTTCTAGCTAATGTGTAAAGCACTTCAGACAAGAGAATCCAGGATCTGGGAGCAAGCCACAGCAGTCCTGTCATGACCCTAGTCCATTCACCTTCTCTCCCAGCTATCTTTCCAGAGTCCTCTGAGTTTCCAAGAGCCGTGGAAGATGAATACATCTCTGGTGAGTTGTTTGTTTGTTTATTCCTCAGCTTGTTTTACGTGGGCCTTCATAAGCTTGATGAGGAAGGGCTCATACTTTAAAATAGAAAAATAGAAATAAGTAAAATGCAGCTTTAGGGAGATATACATAGACCTGATAAAGGTGGCATGTAGATATGGGCAGGTTATATAACCGTAGAGTCATCCAAGGTGAGTGCAGATTGGTCTCTGGTGTTTCTGATGCCATGGCAAAAAGACACACATAGTTGCTACCTGTTCAGAAAGGACCCTTAGGAGAGGCGTGCCACATTCTCTTGGGACATGAAAATTGATGTAGTGGACAGTGTTTTGCTACCAGTCTGGAAATCAACACTTTCAGCACTCTGCAGTGGTGATGGTTACCTAAAATACAACTTGCTTAATAAGCTTTGCTAAAATAGTGTCCCAGACAGCTTTTGGAGGGCCCTACTCAATCCACGGCCCTACTCAATCCATGATCCAAGGCCCTATTTGATCCAAACCTTGGGATGTCTGTAGGACTGAATGGACTGCAGGTCTTTAAATAACTCTCCATGGGCGCCTGGGTGGCTCAGTCGTTAAGCGTCTGCCTTCGGCTCAGGTCATGATCCCAGGGTTCTGGGATCGAGCCCTGCAGTCGGGCTCCCTGCACATTGGAGAGCCTGCGTCTCCCTCTCCCTCTGCAGCTCCCCCTGTTTGTTCTCCCTCCCTCTCTCTCTGTCAAATAAATAAAATATTAAAATAAATAAATAAATAACATGTTTCTCTCAGTCAGTCTGTCTGTGTAGGTTGTGCATCCGACTGTTCAAAGTTGTATTTTCTGACAAATAGTTCTACGACTCGTTTGCACCTTAACCTACTCAGTGTTGTCTTAATTCATGTTTTCTAAGTGGAGAAATAACCTACAACCTACATATCAACCCAGATTATAGTTTGATTCAATGACTGTGCTGTAGGCTTTGCCTTACTTGAATCTTCTGCTGTAGTAAAACTACTGTCCAGGATCTTCTCCTGGACATTCTTGTCTGTTAGCTTCTATGGTGGCCTCCCTGGTGATTTCTCTTTGTTTCCTCTCCTGAACGTAGCTCATCCAAATGTTCAAATCTGGGCCCCATTTTCATACTATATGGTTTTTCTTGAGTTGTTTGGCCCTCTGTGGTTTGACAGTCTTGACATTTCCTCTCTCCAGCTTGGACCTCTTCCCTAGCCTTTCGACCACAGGTTCAACTCCCTGGTGAATGCTTCTTTTGTAGCCATCCAGAAGACACCTCAAACTGAGCGAGTCCTATGTGAAAAGCACATCTTCCTTTCTTCCCTCATGTATGATACTTCTTCCATTTATCCAGTGACTCAAATGGGATTTCTCCTGGCTCCCTCCCTCTCTCTCAGGTATAATCTCATTTAATATGAAGTCCTGCTACTTTTGTTTGTTCTTTTCATTTTATCTAATATCTGCATCGGTGCTCACAAGTACAATAACTTTTCTGTTTTACATTGGTATTATCATTCTCGGCCACACCTGAAGAACGATGTGTTTGCTTGTTGATCAGGTTCAGTCCCTCTTGAGCTGTGCTACTAGGTACATGTGTGGTGGCAGCTTGAAGAGTCTAGCTGGAGAGAAGCATTAAGGAATTAGATATATTTGAACAAGGTTCAAGATGAAGGTAGGCAAAAGTATAAAAGCAAGGAGCACAGATTTTGATAATTTTTATCTTTTTATTTGTATACAATTTTCAGTGATTTTATTTATGGTTTTTATTATCATAGAAATATAAATTGCTAGTTCAAAAATGACCTGTCATGTGTTCAACCCTGTTAAAGAATATTTAATTTTCTGCTGTTTCTGCTAATCTCTTGAAATGAGTAGGGAGAAATGGATGTATGCATCAACATAAGTCATTTTGGACTAGAAATTGGTGAAAAGTTGGTTAACTTCAAAATTTTGATAAAATATACATAACCACAAATTGGCCATTCTGACTTATTTTTTTAAATTTTATTTTATTATGTTAGTCAGCATATAATACATCATTAGTTTTTGATGTAGTGATCCACGATTAATTGTTTTCATTCTGACCGTTTTTAAGAGTACAGTTCAATTTCATTAGTTATCTTCATATTGTTGGGCAGATCTCCAGAAATTTTTCATCTTTCCCAAATGTTGCTCTACTCATTAAATACCAACAACCTATCCCCTCTAACTCAGCCTTTGGCAACCATGGTTTTATTTTCTGTGTCCATGAATTGAGCCTCTCAAGGTGAAGCCATGCAGTATTCATCTTCCTGTGACTGATTATTTTACTTAACATGTTGTCTTCAAGGTTCAGTTGTGTCATAGCATGTTGTGGTCGTAACTTATATTTGTTACTCCCATGAAGTTGAATTTAATTACCCTTGACTCTCAAAGCATTTCTCATATTTTTTTCTGTAAGAACTGGAAGAGACAACTTTTTTAGCCTTAATAACAGATAAAATGGGAAATACTTAGAAAGTTTTTCAGTTCTACAGGTTCCTGGATTTCTAGTATTTCTCACTTTTCTTTCATCCCTGTAAACTGGACTGTTTATTTCCCCCCGAGCTCATCACTTTCCTACAGTACTTTACTAAAGGCAGTGACTAGTAGCTGATATTTACTACTAATGATGTTTTCCCACCTCTTTTTCTAAAGCTTTAAGCCCGTGAGGTAAACATTATGTGACTTAGTACATACCACTCATGTTACTTCGGTAACACTACGTACATAAGTATCGGTTATTGTAAATAACACTGTGATCTATCGTTTAGCCCCTGGTAGCAGGGGCTAAACCAGTTTCTTTGCCCTGCTGTTGCTGTTGTTGGTGGTATTTGTTTCTGTCTGGTTATGGTGCCCATTCATTATCAATTAGGCCCACAAGAAAGGTTTCTTTCTTGTTCATACTACCTATTCATCATGGGTTGGCTTTGTTTTTTCTCCTTTCTGCTTTATTCAGTGTTCCAGACAGAGGAGTTGTGTTTTTTTTTTTCTTGTTGTTGTTTTGTTTTTAAACTGTAACATTGTTGGTCCTCTAACAGAGGGAGAATATGGGGATCTATGCATGGCTCCTACAGCTTCTACTTAGAAGTGACATGTGTCATGTCCATTCACGTATTATCTGTCAAGGCAAGATAAATGGAGGAACACAGATCTGCTTATGTGAGTTCCACCTCAAAGGCATGTTAATCCTTTTGCAGAGAAGGGCACCACAGGGTGTGCTATGGATTAAATTGTATACCCCCAGAATTTATATGCTGAAGGCCAGCCCTAACTGTCAATGTGACTGTATTTGGAGATCAAGGCTTTAGAAAGTAATTATTCTTTTTTTTTTTTTAAAGATTTTATTTATTTATTTGAGAGAGAGAGAACGAGAGACAGAGAGCAGGAGAGGGAGGAGGGTCAGAGGGAGGAGAAGCAGACTCCCCGCCGAGCAGGGAGCCCGATGTGGGACTCGATCCCAGGACTCCAGGATCATGACCTGAGCCGAAGGCAGACGCTTAACCATCTGAGCCACCCAGGCGCCCTAGAAAGTAATTATTCTTAAATGAAGTCTGAAAGGTGGGACCCTAATCTGATAGGATTGGTGGCCTTATGAAAAGAGGAAGAGGAGGGATCTTTACCTCCCCACCATGAGAAGACACAGCAAGAGGGTGACCATCTGTAAGCCAGGAAGATAGTCTGCACTGGGAACGGAATTGACTGACACTTTGATCTTAGACATCCTAGCCTACAGAAATCTGAGAAAAGAAATTTTCTTTTTAATCCATTCAGTGTAGGGTATTTGTTATGGAAGCCAGAGCTGACTAATAAGGAAGGGACACTAAAGTTTGGTGAAGAGAAGCATAACGTACCATACTCTTTTTATTCTTGCCCAATTTTCTTTCTTTTTTTTTTTTTTTAAGATTGAGAGAAAGAGAGCAGGAGCAGGGGAGCAGAGGGAGAAGGAGGTCCCCTGCTGAGCAGGGAGCACGACGTGGGGCTCGATCCCGGGACCCTGGGATCATAACCTGAGCTGAAAGCAGACACTTAATGGACTGAGCCACCCAGGCACTTTTCTTTCTTTTTTTTTAAAATTAAATTCAGTAGCCAACATATAATATGTCATTAGTTTTTGATTTGGTGTTCAATGATAAATGGTTGAGTATAACACCCAGTGCGCATCACACCTCTTTAATGCCCATCACGCAGTAACCCCATCCCCTTCCCACCTCCCTTTCCACAACCCTCTGTTTCCTGGCGTCAGGAGTTTCTCATGGTTTGTCTCCCTCTCTGATTTCTTCCCATTCAGTTTTCCCTCCCTTCCCCTATGATCCTCTGTACTATTCTTATATTCCACATATGAATGAGTGAAACCATATAATTGTCTTTCTCTGCTTCACTTATTTCACTTAGCATAATACCCTCCAGTTCCATCCATGTTGATGTAAATGGCAGGTATTCATCCTTTCTAATGGCTGAATAATATTCCATTGTATATATGAAACACATCTTCTTTATCCCTTCATCTGTTGAAGGACATCTTGGCTCCTTCCACAGTTTGGCTATTGTGGACATTGCTGCTATGAACATTGGGGTGCATGTGCCCCTTCTTTTCACTACATCTGTATATTTGGGGTAAATACCTAGTAGTGCAATTGCTGGGTCATAGGGTAGCACTGTTTTTAACATCTTGAGGAACATCCATACTGTTTTCCAGAGTGGCTGCACCGACTTGCATTCCTACCAACAGTATAAGAGGGTTCCCCTTTCTCCGCATCCTCGCCAACATTTGTTGTTCCCCATCTTGTTAATTTTAGCCATTCTAACTGGTGTAAGGTGGTATCTCATTGTGGTTTTGACTTGTATTTCCCTGATGGCAAGTGATGTGGAGCACTTTTTCATGTGTCTGTTGGCCATTTGTATGTCTTTTTTGGAGAAGTGTCTGTTCATGTCTTCTGCCCATTTTTTGAGTGGGTTATTTGTTTTTTGAGTGCTGAGTTTGAGAAGTTCTTTATAGATATTGGGTATCAGCCCTTTATCTGTAATGTCATTTGCAAATATCTTCTCCCATTCCATGGGTTGCCTCTTAGTTTTGTTGGCTGTTTCCTTTGCTGTGCAGAAGATTTTTATCTTGATGAAGTCCCAAAAGTTTATTTTCGCTTTTGTTTCCCTTGCTTTTGGAGACATGTCTTGCAAGAAGTTGCTGCAGCCAATGTCGAAGAGGTTACTGCCTATGTTCTCCTCTAGGATTTTGATGGATTCTCACATTGAGATCTTTCATCCATTTTGAATTTATCTTTGTGTATGGTTCATTCTTCTATATGTAGCTGTCCAATTTTCCCAGCACCACTTGTTGAAGAGGCTGTCTTTTTTCTTTCTTTTTTTTTTTTTTTTTGAGGCTGTCTTATTTCCATTGGAAATTTTTTCCTGATTTATCAAAGATTAGTTGACCACAGAGTCGAGGGTCCATTTGTGGAGTCTCTGTTCTATTGGTCTACGCATCTGTTTTTGTGCCAATACCATGCTGTCTGGGTGATCACAGCTTAGTAATACAGCTTGAAGTCAGGCAATGTGATGCCCCCATCTTTATTTTTCTTTTTCATCATTCCCTTGGCGATTTGGGGTCTATTCTGGTTCCATACAAATTTTAGGATTGTTTGTTCCAGCTCTTTGAAAAATGCCAATGGTATTTTAATAGGGATGGCATTGAAAGTGTAAATTGGGGGCGCCTGGGTGGCTCAGTCGTTAAGCGCCTGCCTTCGGCTCAGGTCATGGTCCCAGGGTCCTGGGATCGAGCCCCGCATCGGGCTCCCTGCTCCGCGGGAAGCCTGCTTCTCCCTCTCCCACTCCCCCTGCTTGTGTTCCCTCTCTCGCTGTGTCTCTCTCTGTCATATAAATAAATAAAATCTTTAAAAAAAAATAAAAAAAAATAAAAAAAGAAAGTGTAAATTGCTCTGGGCAGGATATTTTCACAATGTTTATTCTTCTAATCCATGAACATGGAAAGGTTTTCCATCTTTTTTGTCTTCCTCAATTTCTTCATAAGTGTTCTGTAGTTTCTAGAGTATAGATCCTTTACCTCTTTGGTTAATTTATTCCTAGGTATCTTTTGGTTTTTGTTGCTATTGTGAACGGAATCGATTCCTTAATTTGTCTTTCTACAGTTACATTGTTAGTGTATAGAAAAGCAGTTTATTTCTGTGCATTGATTTTGTATCCTATCACATTGCTGAATTGCTATATGAGTTCTACTAATTTGGGGGTGGAGTCTTTCGGGTTTTCCACATAAAGTATCATGTCATCGGTGAACAGAGAGAGTTTGACTTCTTCTTTGCCAGTTTGAATACCTTTTATTTCTTTTTGTTGTCTGATTGCTGAAGCTAGGATTTCCACTACTATGTTGAACAATAGGGGTGAAAGTGGGCATCCCTTTCGTGTTCTTGACCTTAAGGGAAAAGCTCTCAGTTTTTCCGCATTGAGAATGATATCTGCTGTGGGCTTTTTATAGATGGCTTTTATGATATTGAGGTATGTTCCTTCTATCCCTACACTGTGGAGAGTTTTAGTCAGGAAAGGATGCTGTATTTTGTCAAATGCTTTTTCTGCATCTATTGAGACAATCATAAGGTTCTTGTCTTTTGTTTTATTAATGTGATCTATCACATTGATATGTGGATGTTGAACTAACCTTGCAGCCCAGGAATAAATCCTACCTGGATGTGGTGAATAATCCTTTTAATGTACTGTTGGATCCTATTTGCTGGTATCTTGTTGAGTTTTTTGGCATCCATGTTCGTCAGGAATATTGGTCTGTAATTCTCCTTTTTGATGGTGTCTTTCTCTGGTTTTGGGATCAAGGTAATGCTGGCCTCATAGAAAGAGTTTGGAAGTTTTCCTTCCATTTCTATATTTTGAAACAGTTTCATAGGTATTATTTCTTCTTTAAATGTTTGGTAGAATTCCTGTGGGAAGCCATGTGGCCCTGGACTCCTGTTTGTTGGAAGATTTTTGATTATGCTTCAGTTTCTTTCCTGTTTATGGGTCTGTTCAGATTTTCTATTTTTTCCTGTTTCAGTCTTGGTAGTTTATAAGTTTCCAGGAATGCATCCTTTCCTTCCAGATTGCCTAATTTGTTGGCATATAATTGCTCCTAACGCATTTTTAAAATTGTCTGATTTCCTTGCTGTTGGTCATGATCGCTCACTTTTCATTCATGATTTTATTAATTTAGGTCCTTACTCTTTTCTTTTGGATAATTCTGGCCAGAGGTTTATCAATCTTATTAATTCTTTCAAGGAACCATCTTCTAGTTTCATTGATGTGTTCTACTTCTGGTTTCTATTTTGTTGATTTCTGCTCTGATCTTTATTATATCTCTTTTCCTGCTTGGTTTAGGCTTTATTTGCTCTTCTTCAGGTCCTTTAGGTGTAAGATTAACTTGTGTATTTGAGATTTCATTTTATTTGAGAGAGGTTTGTGTTGCAATGTACTTCCCTCTTAGGACCGCCTTTGCTGTATCCCAAAGGTTTTGAACCGATGTGTTTTTTTTTTTTTTTTAAAGATTTTATTTATTTATTTGAGACAGAGAGAATGAGAGAGAGAGAGCACATGAGAGGGGGGAGGGTCAGAGGCAGAAGCAGGCTCCCTGCCGAGCAGGGAGCCCGATGCGGGACTCGATCCCGGGACTCCAGGATCATGACCTGAGCCGAAGGCAGTCGCTTAACCAACTGAGCCACCCAGGCGCCCCTGAACCGATGTGTTTTTATTCTCATTAGTTTCCATGAGTTTTTTAAATTCTTTGATTTCCCGATTGACCCATTCATTGTTTATCAGGATGCTCTTTAACCTCTAAGTGTTTGATTTCCTTACAACTTTCTTCTTGTGATTGAGTTTCAGTTTCAAAGCACTGTGGTCTGAAAACATGCAGGGAATACTCAGTCTTGGTATCGGTTGAGACCTGATTTGTGACCTAGTATGTGATGTATTCTGGAGAAAGTTCTATGTGCACTTGAGAAGAATGAATATTCTCTTGTTTTAGGATGGAATGTTCTGTATATATCTGTGAAGTCCATCTGGTCCAGTGTGTCATTCAAAGCTCTTGTTTCTTTATTGATCTTTTGCTTAGATGATTTGTCCATTGCTGTGAGTGGGGTGTTGCTGTCTCTTACTATTAATGTATTATCAATATGTTTGTTTATTTTGGTTATTAATTGGTTTATATAATTGGCTGCTCCCTTCTTGGGACTTAGATATTTCCAGTTGTTTGATCTTGTTGGATAGGCCCTTTAAGTATGATATAGTGTCCCTCTTCATCACTTACTACTACATCTTCGGTTTAAAATCTAATTTGTCAGGGCGCCTGGGTGGCTCAGTTGTTAAGCATCTGCCTTCGGCTCAGGTAATGATCCCAGGGTCCTGGGATCGAGCCCCGCATCGGGCTCCCTGCTCAGCGGGAAGCCTGCTTCTCCCTCTCCCACTCCCCCTGCTTGTGTTCCCTCTCTCACTGTGTCTCTCTCTGTCAAATAAATAAATAAAATATTAAAAAAAAATAAAATCTAATTTGTCTGATAGGAGGATTGCTACCCCAGCTTTCTTTTAAGGTCTGTTAGTTTGGTAAATGGTTCTCCACGCCCTCACTTTCAGTCTGGAGGTGTCTTTAGGTCTAAAAGGAGACTGTTTTAGACAGTATATGGATGGTTTTTGCTTTTTTATTCAATCTGATACCCTTGTCTTTTGATTGGAACATTTAGCCCATTTACATTTAGAGTAACTATTGAAAAATATGAATTTAGTGCCATTGTATTGCCTGTAAAGTCCCTGTTTCTGTAGAGTGTCTTTGTTACTTTCTGGTCTATGGTACTCTTGGGGTCTCTCTTCACTTACAGGATCCCCCTTAATATTTCTTGCAGGGCTGGCTTGGTGGTCACATAATCTTTTAGTTTCTGTTTGTCCTGGAAGCTCTTTATCTCTCCTTACATTCTGAATGACAGCCTTGCTAGATAATGAATTCTTGGCTGCATGTTCTTCTCATTTAGTACCCTGAATATCTCATGCCAGCACTTTCTGGCTTGCCAGGTTTCTGTGGATAGGTCTGATGTTATTCTGATGTTCCTCCCCCCATATGTAAGGAACCTCTTCTCCCTAGCTGCTCACAGGATAGCTTCTTTTTTGTAGGATATGCAAGCTTCACTATTACATGTTGGGGTGTTGATCTATTTTTATTGATTTTGGAAGAGGTTCTCTCTGCCTCTTGGATACGAATACTTGTTTCCTTCCCCAGATTAGGGTAGTTCCCAGCTATGATTTGCTTAAATATACCTTCTGTTCCTCTTTCTCTTCCCTCCCTGTCAGGCACCGCAGTAATTCTGACATTGGTTCGTTTCAGGGCATCATTAATTGCTCAAAGCCTTTCTTCATGGGCTCTGAGTTGTCTTTCTCTCTTTTCCTCAACTCTCTTCCTTTCCATCAGCCTGTCTTCTAGATGACTTAGTCTCTCTTCTGCCTCATTTACCCTAGCTGTTTGAGCAACCAATTTAGACTGCATATTACTCATAGCATTTTTAAGTGTGGCCCGATTAGATCTCATTTCTGCACTTAGAGATTCTGTACTGTCATTTGTGCTTTTTTCAAGCCTAGCTAATAACTTTATAATTGCTATCCTGAATTCCATCTCTGACATCTTATATCCATATTGATTAGCTCTGTGGCAGAGAACATTGCCTCTGGTTCTTTCTTTTGTTGTGAATTCCAACTTCTAGTCATTTTGTCCAGAGAAGGCTGGGTGAGCAAATGAACAGAGTCCAAAATAACAACCATGATCCAAGCTAAATATACCCTAGAAAAATCCAAAGTGGTCAGAAGCCACCACGGAAAAGCGAACAAAACCAAAATGAAACAAAACAATAAAAAAGGGGTGGGGAGAGACTATAAACTTGCAGGGTGGACAAAGCAGGGTGATCTACTTGTTCCTGATCGAATTTTGGTCTGTGTGTTAGAAGACACTACATCTCAAAATTGCAAAGAAAGCAAAACCTATATATATATGTGTGTGTGTGTGTGTGTGTGTATACATGTACATATATATTTATATAATGAAATAAAATTGAAATCATATAATTAAATAAAATTGAAATTGGGTGAAAAAAGGACTAAAATGAAGCATATGTCTGTAAAATGTAGATGTAAAAAATACAAGTTAAAAAGTGACTTAAGAACATAAGTTGGTAAAACAAGAAGGTAGTTGAAATGGAAAAAAGTTAAAAAAAAAAGAAATAGAAAATGTTAGACTGAAAGATAAATGAATCATGAGAAAACACCTGTAGTGCAATATACTATTTTCCCCTGCCGCTGGAGTTTTACAGTCTTGTGGGATCCATAAAGTTGTAGTCCACGTGTTCTTCCAGTCTGTCTTCTGGGGGAGGGGCCTGCTGTGCCTCTTCTCAGGTTTCTTTGTCTGAGTGGAGTTGTCCCACCTCTTGTCAAATTCTTGCCAAATTTTCTATATGAACTTTTAAATTATCTTTTGTGTATCTAAGAATGTGTTATTAGGATAAATTATATTAATTTACTGATTTTGGGAGAATTGATGTTTTTGATGTAGATCCTTCCTATTCATGAATATGGTATGTCTTTTCCTTTGTTAGTTCTTTTTGTATCCTTCATATTTTTTCCCCTGCCATGGTTTAGTATGTTTTCTGTTAATGTGTTGATATGTATTCTGCTTTTTGTTGTTGTTGTTCTTATAGTTTGAGTGGTTTTTGTATATGAACTTGATGTATATGTTTTTACATATTTTTTATAGTCTGGTAATTTATAAAATTTTCTTACAGAAAACATTGTCTTTAGTCCTTTTGCTATTTTTTTTTAAAGATTTTATTTATTTGAGAGAGAGAATGAGAAAGAGAGAGCACATGAGAGGGGGGAGGGTCAGAGGGAGAAGCAGACCCCCCGCTGAGCAGGGAGCCCGATGTGGGACTCGATCCCGGGACTCCAGGATCATGACCTGAGCCGAAGGCAGTCGCTTAACCAACTGAGCCACCCAGGCGCCCCAGTCCTTTTGCTATTTTATGGGTAATATGCAGTATAGACTCTTCGGCTGTATTTTGCTGTAAATGTTTTTAAAAATAAATGACAGCTTTTCTCCTTAAAAAAAAAAAAAAAATTTTCTTACAGAAAATTCTTTTTTTTTATAGAATATGTCATAGGATTCTTGGGTTTTCTAGGTAAAAAATATATGTAAATCATGACCATTTTCACTATATTTTATCTCTATTTAATTGTGTCCTCACATCAGAGGTTATCACTTGTAGATTTTTGAATAACTGTGGTTGTAGCGCATCCTTATATGCCAGTGGTTCCTCATTAAGTGTGATGCTGGCTTTGGGGTAAGCCATTTACATTGTATCATTTTAAGGATGCATCCTCTAAATCCTCTTTTGTTGATGGTTATTACAAATGGGAGGTTATTTTGTAGATACCTGCTCAGTGTTTATTTAAATGATCATAGGGCTTTTCAGAAATATGACTATGATGACATGTTTTAATAGATTTCTTAATATGGGGGTTATTTCTATTCCTAGACTAATCTTTAGAAATTCTTTCTCTGTGTCATGGTCCCTTTCTGTGTCAGTAAATATTGGTATTTCCTAAAGCATGGTATCTGTTCCTTTTCTCCTTTCAATCTCTTAGGTTTCTCTTTGAGCTCTTTCATTCACTTGGTGGCTTCAGTCAGCTACTGCTAAAATTCTTCAGCTTCCCAAATCTTTATCTTCAACTTAGATTTTTCTTGAGCTCTAGATCATATAACCGGTTGCCATTTTGACATCCCTACATACCTGACCACAGAAACTTCAAACATGCTGTGTCCAAGATCTGTGTCTTTTGTGCCCAGTGCACTCTTGTGTCCTCTTTTCCAATTTCACCTTACAGTACCTGTATCTATCTAGCCGGTTGTACAGACAGCCTGGTAGGAAAACTCCTCCTTCATCCTTCTCAGAGCAAATTAGTGCCAAATTCTGTTCCTGCTTTTTCTTTTCTTTTTTCTTTTTGGGATTAGTTCCCTATTCTGTAATCTAATTGCTCTATATCCTTTCACCTCAAGTTTGTCCCCTCTGACTCTCTCTTAAGCTCTCCCCATTTTCCTTATAGGGGATGACTATTAAAATGCAAATCTGGTCACGTAACTTACCTCTTTTTATGGGCCCTCACTATTTACACCCTGTGGCGTAGGAAGTGGGAGGTGCTTACCCTGGGGTAGATATAAGCAACCCTTTGGGATATATGGAGGAAATACTAGGATGCCTTTTACATGCTTTTAATTTGTAAAAACAAAAGACAATCTGAGTACCTCACATTTGTTCTTTTGGAGTTCGGTCAAATATTTAACTGCAGAACCACTATAATCAGTTCCTTAAATACCTTTACTGCCTTTATCTCTCACCACAGCCCAGGAGCAGTCACTTCGACATGGCACTGTTTGTGCTTCCGTTAATGTAGAATGTGTTCGTCTTGCTCTCGTGACTTCTGCTATAGCCTCATATTTGTGAGAACATGGGGTTCACATGGAACAGCTGACATGTTTGGCTCTTCAGTGAAGTGTAACTGGATAGTACAAAGGACAGCTGTTTTCTCCTTTATTACTCTAGTCTACGTTAAACGTGTGTTTAACCTGGTTTATCTAGTGCAGTATTTCAAGTATATCTTTATTTTTTATTTATTTTAAATTTTATTTATTTATTTGAGAGAGAGAATGAGAGAGAGAGAGCACATGAGAGGGGGGAGGGTCAGAGGGAGAAGCAGACTCCCCGCCGAGCAGGGAGCCCGATGCGGGACTCGATCCCGGGACTCTGGGATCATGACCTGAGGCGAAGGCAGTCGCTTAACCAACTGAGCCACCCAGGCGCCCTCAAGTATGTCTTCATACATATGCCTCCATTACCAGATCATACATGCTGAGGAGCAGAATTTTATTTGTCTTTCCATCTCTAGCAACAAGGACAGTTCAAGGTTTAAGAGAAACTTTATAATAGTATTTTTAGGAACAAATGAATTAACGCAGAGGTAGGAAATTTCTACTGTGGTATCTCTTTACGCCACAGTACAGAGTACAAACCATGGTGTATTTTGTACAAGACAAAACACACAAAAAAGAATGAACTCTTAGACTCTCTGTTCTGATCCAGGCTGATGCCTTGAATTGAGGCACGTGTCATTACAGGAGTTGGTGTCATTTGAGGACGTGGCTGTGAACTTCTCCTGGGAGGAGTGGCAGGACCTGGATGATGCTCAGCGGACCCTGTACAGGGTTGTGATGCTGGAGACGTACAGTAGCCTGGTGTCATTGGGTGAGTGAAAGTGTCCTAGTGAGTGTAAGCAGTTTTTTCTTCATTGGCAAATGTGCAACTGTTTATGAAGTTAAATGCTACTTAGGTTTAAGATTCGAGGCCTGGAAGAGTATTAGTGTTCACCCTTCTAATCAGAGGTTCACATTGGCCCTTCATTGTACAGTTCTTGCAGCTGTGCTCTTGTCATTCTTCAAAGGCCCTGAAACTTAAGCTGTTTGTTAAAAGTCCCACTTTATTTCTGATCAACAGGGCACTGCATTACGAAACCTGAGGTGATTGTCAAGTTGGAGCAAGGAGCAGAGCCATGGACTGTAGAGGAAGCCCCAACCCAGAGCCTCCCAGGTCAGTCCGTGCATACTGGGCAGGGGTCAGGGAAGAGGAGAGCACAGCAGATGTTGGCCGTGCTGGGCTGTTTTCTCTAGTGCTTTTCCCAGGTCCAGACCTTAGGACAGTGAGTCTGCATGTGTCAGACTCATGCATTCCTCCCTCTCAAAATATGGCTCTCACACACAAATATCCCCTTCTTTTTTTAATCACCCTCTATTTTCTTAGACTTACCCAAAATCCAATACCTAGCTGTATCTCTTGGCATTTTTTTTGTTTTTTTTTGGTTAATTACTTTCTCTAGATTCTTAATGTTTTCCTTTTGTCCATTTTCAAGGACTGTTTGCTTTAAGGCATTCATACATTTGTTTATTCTTTCAGTATGTTAATTGGAAAATTCTAGGCAGTGGTCATTTTCTTGTGCAGATAACAACAGTAATAAAAAAATGTCCTTTTTACGGAACTTGAAGTTTCTTGAGAGGGAAAATGAAACAAACATATATGTTAAGTAGTGAAGTAAGAACCCTGAAGTATATTTAATGAGGACAAGAGAAAGAAAATTGTGGTGTATTATAATTTGAAGGGTTCTGAGAAGGCAGTTTTAGGGCGATTAAGTATTTACATTGGTAGAGCTTAAATTGAGATGACTACTTTCCATTTCCACATGTCATAGATGAGTGCATACAAAGTCTAGAGTAGGGGATAGATGTCCATCACCATACTGGAGATGTAAATTGGGAAATTATTAACCCTAAACTGCCAGGATTCGAGGAGGTGGCCTCTGGAATTACTAAGAACATGAGAGAAGAAGTCCTGGTGGAAATCTCGTGAACTACGACATCAGAGATCATGAAACTGAGGAGGACCCAGCAAATTGTTCAGCATGGAAAGAGGTGGTTTGTGACATGGTATGAGAAACTAGAGATTGTGGGTCCAGGGCTAATAGGACGAAGAGTTTCAGGTTGGGGGACTCAAACTTTGGGATTGGAATCTGAAGTTAGCATGTTTACCTTCTCTTGTGGAAATCATTGTTAGAAAAGAAAAAAGAATGAGAAATGTGTGGGACTCCAGTTTCAGTGGAACTCAAAGACAACTGAAACTCTGAAGTGCAAGATAGAAGTCTTCAGAAGCAGTGAATTACCAAGTAGGGATTGTTGTATCATGAAGTGGGGTGAGAATGCCAGGGTTTTTTTTTTTTTTTAATCTAAGTAGGAACGAGAAAGGTTTTTCAATGATGGTGGGCATAGTCTGGGTTGTGGAACCTAAATCTTTTTTTAATTTTTTTTTTTTTTTTAAGATTTTATTTATTTATTTGAGAGAGAGAGTGAGAGAGAGAGAGCGCACAAGAAGGGGGAGGGGAGAGGGAGAAGCAGACTCCCTGCTGAGCAGGTTGCCCGATGCGGGACTCGATCCAGGGACTCCAGGATCATGACCTGAGCCGAAGGCAGTCGCTTAACCAACTGAGCCACCCAGGCGCCCCTCTTTTTTTAATTTTTAAAGTTTTTAAATTTTTTTTTATTTGAGAGAGAGTGAGAGCGAAAGCAATCACAGAGGGTGAGGGAAAAGCAGACTCGCCGCTGAGTAGGGGGCCTGATGTAGGGCTCGATCCCAGGACCCCGGGATCATGACCTGAGCTGAAGGCAGATGCCTAACCAACTGAGCCACCCAGGCACCCAACCTAAATCTTTTAGACTAGCAGGGAGGAGTTGCACAAAGCGATGAACCAGAGTTTCCTGTACCTGTTATGGTTGTGAGAAGCCAGGGATGTAGGATTTCATTAGGAATTAGCAGAAAGCTGTCTTTGGCTAGCATGGAGAAGGAGAGAGGATGCCTTTGAGAAACTCCGCAGGTGCTCATAGCCAGTCCCCAGAGAGGAGTAAAAAAATAAACGTGGGTGCAAATCCTTGTCCTAAGCAATATCCCCACTTAGGTGACAGACAAATGGTCCTCTACTGCATCCTAAAGTAGCTGATCCAGGAGGATCTTGTCATCTTCAAAGCTGAGTGATGAGAAAAGGCCAAGTACAAGGAACTCACAGTTATTAGGAGAGAAAAACAGGAAACAGAACAAGAACACAAATGGCAGATGAAAGAATTCAGCCAAAATCCGTGGCTAGGGAAGAGGTGAATATTGTGACCGAATTATTTCCTCATGGATCCAAAAAGGAAAAAAGAAACTTAAAAAAGCAAAACTGACAACTAAAACCATGATTTGATGTTAGAGAATCTACTAGTGTAATTTGTTACATCAATTGATTAGAAAGAAAAATCATATGTTTATCATAATCATACCCATTATTGATTCTTCACAATTCGTGTCCTACTGTGATGGAAAGAAACTGCTTCATTCTTACACAAACATTCCATAAGAAATGCTTAGATGTGGTTCACAGATATGGTTACTTTGTCTCATTTTAGATGTCCAGACTGCAGATGACCTGATTGAGACCCGCCAGGAGCATCAGAGCAGACATGTGTGGCAAGTTGGATTTGCCAACAACAAAACGTCAACTAAGGAGAGAACCAACTTGGGAAAACCATTTAATTTGAGTGCAATCCACCTTTCAAACCTGATTATAAATAATGGAAACTGTTCAGGAATGAAGCCAGAGGAGTTTAATGTGTGTCAGAAGATGTTTCTCCCTGGTGAGCCTGATGAGATGTATGCTGGAGAGAAGCCTGAGGACCATAATACAACTGGGAAACCCCTCAGGTATGGCGAGCATTGTAGTTTTCATCAGAAGGATCGAATTTTGCAGCCACCTTTTGAATTTGGTGGGCAAGGGAAGGGCTTCAACAAGGAGGCAACCTTCTTTACACATAGCAGTGCTCACATGGGAGAGCCTACCTATACATATGACGAATATCAGAGAGCCTGTGACAAGTCAGCTCTCATTGCCCAAGAGAGAACTCACATAGGGGAGGATCACTGTAGATGTAAGGACTGGGAGAACACCTTTTGTGCAAAACCAACACAGTCCAATCTTCATAGAGCTGATTTCAAGGAGCAACACCGTAAACTTAATCAAAGTGGGGATAATTTCAGCAAGAAATTACACCTCACTCCACTTTCAAGAACTCAGTTAGGAGAGAAAACTTTTGAATGTGATGTATGTGGCAAAACTTTCTACAAAAAGTCTAATCTCAGTAAACATCAGAAAATACACACAGGAGAGAAACCCTATAAATGCAGTGAGTGTGAGAAAACCTTCATCAGTAAAACAGTTCTTACAATACATTGGAGAACTCATACAGGGGAGAAACCCTATGCATGTATCGAATGTGAGAAATCTTTCTGCCATAAGTCACACCTAACTGTTCATCAGAGAACCCACACAGGAGAAAAACCGTATGAATGTTATGAATGTGGGAAATCCTTCTCTGTGAAAACCAAACTCACTGTACATCTGAGAACACACACAGGAGAGAAACCCTATGAATGTAATGAGTGTAAGAAATCCTTTTACCAGAAGTCAGCCCTCACTGTACATCAAAGGATTCACAATAGAGAGACACATCATGAATGCAATGATTGTGGTAAAACCTTCCATAAGAAGTCAATTCTCATTGCACATCAGAGAACTCACACAGGAGAGAGACCTTATGAATGTAAAGAATGTGGGAAATCCTTTGGCCATCGCCCAGCTCTTACTGTACATCAGAGAACTCACACAAGAGACAAACCTTATAAATGTAACGAATGTGGGAAATCTTTCTGTGTAAAGCCAAAGCTCACTGTGCATCTGAGACTTCACACAGGTGAGAAACCCTATGAATGTAAGGAATGTGGGAAGACTTTCTACCAGAAATCAAAACTCACTGTACACCAGAGAACTCACACAGGTGAGAAACCTTATAAATGTAATGAATGTTGGAAAACCTTTTGTGAGAAGTCCACTCTCAATAGACATCAGAGAACTCACACAGGAGAGAAACCCTATGGATGTAAAGAATGTAGGAAAACTTTCTACCAGAAGTCAGCCCTGACTGTACACCAGAGAACTCACACGGGAGAGAAACCCTATGAGTGTAATGAATGTGGGAAAACCTTCTGTCAGAAATCACACCTCAGCAAACATCAGAGAACTCACACTGGGGAGAAGTCATGTGGGGCGGAGACTGGCTATATGTATACTAAAACTCACTTTCTCTTTGTGTTGGGCACACAGTTAGCCTGCATGTCTCAGCCTCCCTTTACTGTGGGTGGAAGCGTGTAATTGAGCTATGGCCAAGAGATCATGAACACAAATTATGACCATTATTTCCGTGTCTGGCCACAAAAACTTACTTGCATTTGTTGATTTTTCATTCCTTGTGCTCCTGAAGTGCAGATTACCCACAGGTTTGTCTTTGGAGCCTTAGATGGTAACCGTGACTTAACGCAGAAAGGACTGATTGGGGAGGGCAGAGATCTTCTAAACTCTACCGCAAAAATCTTCACTTGTACTTATCTGAGTGAGAAATACTCACTGTTGAACCCTTCTGTGTGTGACCTATTTACAACACTGTGAGTCCATTATAGCCAGTTCGCTTTATGAATTTGAGATAGGCTTCTCTGAGAAGTTACCAGTCCTTGTGTAGGAGATTCACATAGGAAAGAACCTGAGTTCACCCCCAAGTCAATGGATGGAAAAAAATCAAAGAAATCATAGGAAGAAAGAAATTCAATAAATTCAGGAATGCCTTTATTGGCCAGAGACAGCTCATTGAACACTGAGAATAAAGTAAAACCTTATAAATATCTTTAATGTGTCCAATGCCCCTAAGATTTGTAGAAGCCCTATTTACCTATTGTGAGGATTTATAGGGCACACTCAAGAGTCTCAGGGTTAGCAACATCCTTGGTCTGAGATTCACTGAGGCTCCATTTTGCTGATAGTGTCCTGAATGTGATCTTTAGCCAAAAGTCATTTCATACTTTAGGGATCTTTTTTTCCTGCCTGGAGAAGCTGGGAAGGAGGAACAGTTTTATTTTCAAACCTAGGTAGTCCTTGCTCCTTGGTATTTTGTCTAGATTGATCTTTAAGACTGAACAGTTTCTTTTATCTCATCTGTCTCTACCTATACCTTATGGTAAGTGAGTCTACCAGCTATAAGTTTTTTGTTTTTTGTCTCAGCTAGGAACCCACCCTTGGTTGCCTGACTTTGTGATGATGGGGTTGTATTTCTCCTTTTCCAGCTGACACATCTTTCGGTTTCCAAGGAAAGAGCCTGGAGGGAGATTGCAAGGCTGAGCAGCAAGGATTTTCTTTCTTCTTCTTTGGCAGATATCCATGTGGTTGTGAGCAGGGGTGGGGGAAGGTTCCAGTCCTGTTTCTCTGGTCCTGTTTCGCTGTCCAGAACTTTAACACGGTGACTTATATTTGAATGTACCTGAAATGCTTCAAACACTTTACCACTAAGCATAAAAGAAGTTACCTTCTATTCCTAGATTTATTTTTTTTACGCAAATAGGTGTTGGATTTTGCCAAAGGCTTTATTCATCTGTTGAAGTAATCATAAATCCCGTTTCTTTATTGTGAAGCAGCTGAAGCTACAAAATTATTTCTAATCATGGGCTTAGCTGAACTGCTTCCATTGTCATGCAGGGGAATATACCACTTTCCAGGAGATACAGGAGTTATTTTGATAAGATGTTACCAGTTCATTTATGTCACAGGTCTGATTAACCCCGTCTCAGAAAACTGGGAGGTTGATGCCTAGTGTGTCTAATTTTGCAGGTCATTATTATTCCGTTCTTCCGTAGAAACAGTGCTCTCCAGACTGGGGGCCTGTTTGGACCTCTCTCCATCCCACCATGTTACTGTCCTACCCGGATGTGGGAGCCTTTCAAGAGAAGGAATCTCTTTCTTCTTCAATTACTGTATTTTGGCTTAGGATCACAGACTCTGACTACCCTTGCTGCCCTTAACTGGGTGAGTGCATTTATGTGCTTTGAAACATACTTCAAAAGCACACAATAGTTTTAGGTGAATTGACTCCCAGGATACTGAGGAATTCTAACATACTGTGTTGTAGTGACACGTGTCTCGGTTTTATATTTTGTGCCCACAAGAGCGCAAACTACACTTGGCCTCCAATTATGTTTCTTTTTCTCAGCTAATTGGTGGGGACTGTGGGCAAGGGATTGACTGGCTGAGAACCCCAGCACCTTGCTCCTCATTTTGGGGATTTCTGGGATTCTGTATAGTCCAGGCCTGAATAAGGAATTGAAACAATCACAGCGTGGTTTTGCAGCATGTGCATCCTTCTGCCTGGAGACCCAGAACTGTGTGATAAGTCCTAGAAATGAGCAGAGCGGAGACTATGAGGTTAGGGAAGCACTTATTGAGTGAGTCTCAGAGTCCTGCGGCAGGACTCTGGCTGAGGCCAAGAGGAAATGTGGCCAAGCTTTACCAAGTCTCGGGGGTCAGGGGTCTTGGGCCAGATAAACCCTTCCACCCCTGCACAAACTCAGCTGAGGCAGTTGTACTGAAATAGTGCTTTTATTTCTTGAAGTTCTTGGAATATGCTGCAGGGCAGGGGGAATCCTCCTTGGCTAGGAGGGCAAAGGGCCTTGCTTGGTGGGCAGCTCTGGGTCTTTCTCCTCGATGACTCCTAGGAGCTTGGGACTGGCCTGTGGGAGGTCAGGGTCTGAGGAGGGAAGTCTCCAAGCATCCCTATGCCCACAGCTCACTGGAACCTGCCCCTTGCCACCCCACCATTGCCAGCCTCTGCACTTTTGTCTTGGTGGTGCCCTGTGAGAACAGACCATCCTCTGAGGACTGTGGTTCCCCTTCCTCACCTTCCTGTACCCTGCTCCTTCCATGAGCTATTCTCTGCTCCCTGCCACCTCATTCCAGGACTCACAGGTTCTCCTGGGCCAGCCCCTTCTTCTTGTTTGCTTGGGGCTTGAGCAGGGATCTGCATCCCAAGCTTTTCCAGCTCCTCCTTAAGCCTGGACAGAAAAGGGTGGGGTAGGAGTGTGTGGCAGGGGAGGGGAGGGGAAGGGACAAGAGGGTGTGAAGAGACCAGGAGATAAGCCAAAAGGGGAGTGGAGATGCCCTCAGCCACCTTCCCCTTGGGTACTGGGGGCAGGGCCTCCATGCCCACCTCTGCCTCTTCTGCTGCAGCTGCTGGCACTTCTGCTGCAGCTGCTCATGGTGATGTGCAGCAGCCTCCAGGAGCTCCTGGGCCTTCCTGTTCTCCTCTTCAAACAGGTGCCTGAGGGTAGGGCCATCAGCAGTGGTGGCTCCCTCCCTCCACCCCATTCCCTGTCCCCGCCATCCTTATCTTACACTGCAGCTGCGGCCTCCTGGCTGCGCAGAAAGAGCCCCTCAGCAATGGTCGAGCAGCCATCAGCCCCAAATTGGGAACACAGGCGATGCTTCACATCCTCCAGCTTCGCCTCCACAAGCTTCTCTGCAGCAGGAAGGGACAGATGAGCAGGGCAGGGCAGGACAGGACAGGGCAGGGCCTCCCCATTCTCCAGGCCTCACCTTCCTTGAGCAGTTGCTCCTTGCTGCTGTCCAGGGTGCCAATCTCCCGGGCCATCTGCTCTGGCCTCTGAGTAGGTAGAGAGGAGGCCTGTCCATGTGTCGCAGGCTCTCCCTTGCACCTCAGAGAAGCCTACCTGGATCTGGCCTCTACTCAGCATGCCTCACTTCCTACTACTCTGGGTCTCTGGGCGCACAAGGCATGTGCCAGCTTCAGGGCTTTTGTACTGGCCATTTTCTCTCCACAGGGAACTGTCTCACCCCAGATACCTGTGATGCTGCACTTGAGAGGCTCATGAGGTGGTTCATGAATTTTGCAAGCTTTGAAATCAGGTCTGAGGCAAGTATTTATTATAGGGGATCCTGAAAACATTACAAATCAGAACTGTTCCCTGGAGAATCAGTCACCAGACCTGAACTGCAGCTCCTCTTCCCTTTGTGTGGTGTTCTCACTGAGCTCCTCCATCCTAACATTGATTCTCTCTGCCCCTTTTATTTGGCACCTGGGATCCTTGGTTTCCCACTATCTGCCCTGTGCCGTCATGGCTGCAAACACATCCACGGATCTTCCTTATGGATAACCTCTCCTTGGTTCATCGGGGTTCCTCCTGGCCACTGAAGGGCCAGGGGGGAGCAGCAGGGATGGATGGGCAGGACCAGCAGAAGAGGACGGCACTGGGTGGCAGTGAGGGTGGTGTGTAGGGACTGAGCTGAGGGCCATCTTGATGTATGACCACCAGGGCTGGCTCAGGAGCTGGGTGTGGCAGGTGAGAGGGAGGAGGCTTGCAGTGTGACCCTGAGCTTTGGGCCTGGGACTTCCAGGGAAGATGTGGAAGGTGGGAGGAATGGCTTTGAGTGACTCACATGGAACTTCCAGAGGTCCTTGTGCTGGCCCATCAGATCCTCCAGCTGTTCCTCAAAATCCAACCTGTGGACCAACCATTCAAGATGAGGGGCCATGGGCTGAGACATTCCTCCTCACCTTGGTCCAGGCCAGGGGTCTTCATGCACAGACCTTGGGAGGCTTGCCCGTGTTCTTTGCTCTGCAGGAAGTACTTTCACCACCTTGACCCTTCAAGATCAGCCCAGCCAGCTCCTCTTCTAACCCCCATCCCCAGTATTACCCGCACCCACAACCCATCCCAGCACATCGCCCCCACCCTGCCTGGTATTGGACACTGGGCTTTACCTCAGTTGCCTCTGTTTGTTCTTCTCTTCCTCAATCTGGGAGTTCAGGGCAGAAATTCGCTCCTTGCACTCCTGCAGCATGGTCTGCTTCCTGGGAAGAGGCAAGGCAGCAGTCAGTCATATTCTCTGAATGTCTCCCCAGGACAGGGCTGGGGTGGGGCTTCTGCCTTCTCTTGGGGTCTGTTCTGGCTTTGCAGATCAAGGTCCTTCTCTAATAACTTCATGGCGGGGGGGCATGAGCATGTGTACCCTGGAAATACTGTTGTGAAATCAGGAAGATCAACATGGATAGACACAGGTGCACAAGCACACACTAACATATCAGTCTCATCCAAATTTCCCACATAGTTCTAATGTTGGTGGGCTTGGGGACTCTGGTCACAAAATGAGTTAAATCAAGGTTCAGGAGGTGGAGAGATGGATTCACAAATATTGAGGTGGATGGAAAGATAGTAGATGAATGGAGAGACACTGGGTGCCTTGATGCCTAAATGAAGGGACAAGAGAGTGAACAGAGACCAAGGAGCTGATTTTAGGAAGAGTGACAGGCATAAAATAAATAACAGCTGAAAGCATTTGATATTCTAGCAAATGAATGATTATCCCAGTGAATCAGAGTACCGTTAACAGTACTGCGTACTGTTGGGGCCAAGGTGGGAAGACATGCATCTGGCCTCTCCTTTTTTCAGAGGGAGACACTGTGACCTGTGGGTCCAGGACTGATTTTCCCTCTTTCTCCTTTCCACCACAATGAAGGGGAAAGGCAGAGCAAGTCCCAGATGGAAGCTCTTACCTCTGTGCCTCACTTTCCTTCTCCTGGCAGTGGAGCCTGAGGATCCTTAGGGTCTCTGCAGGGAGAGGAGCCAAGGGCCCCGTGAGAACCCATCAAAGCATCAAGATTGGGCATTGATAATAGGGTCAGATCACGTGTGGTCTTGTGGACACCTGATAGGACTTTGTCATTTACTGCAAGTGTGGTGGAAGCCACAGGAGGGATGCAAGCTAAGTCAGGTTCCAAAGGGCTTCAGCTGCTATGGAAAGATTGGCCTCCGCAGGGTGACAAGGGCAAAAGTCTGGAGACAGAGTAGCTGCAGTTACCTTGCTTTTTGTTCAAGATCTCTTTCAGGCGTACTTTCTCTCCACTCACTGGAAAACACAGTAACACATTCAGGCCTCTGTGCATCACTGCACCCTCAGGGAGTGCATTTGCCCCTCATGCACAGGCAGTTTGGGATAGCTCTACCCCAATCCCAGATGTGGACCCCTTGAGTTGAGCCCCCTCCCCTCTTGAGCCCACACTCCCTGTAAGCAGCAAAGGGCCCTGGGGTTGATACAGGGTGACTGTGAAGATCCTGCAGGCGGCCAGTGTGTTTACATGGAGGAGAGAGAAAAAACACATCACATGAAGAAACACTAGCAGTAAGGGGAATGTGATCAGGTGGGGACAGGGTGCTGTCTTTAGATGGGATGACTTGGGGGAGGTTTATCTGAGAAGGGGACATTCAAGGTAAGAGCTGATGAGGATGTGTGGCAATAGGAACCTGTACTATCTGGGGGAAGAACAGCCTATCAAAAACCCTGAGGAGGAAGTATGCTTGGAGAGTACTTTGGGAACACTCCTACCCACAGAGTGGGAGATTGGCAGGACCTGATGTTGGAGAGGGGGTAGGAGCCCTTGGCCACAGCAAGAATGCTAAGTGTCCAGAATATTGAGTTCAGGAAGGTATGACACTGAAGACCTCTGGGTGACCCCCAGCTTGCTTACATGAGTCCATTTCCCTCTGCAGGGCCTCCCAAACAGTCCGGGCCTCTCCCAGCTCCTCACTGGCTTTCTTTTTTGCTGTGCCAAAAAGCAGAACAATGTCAGTGCAGCCTCCAACTGCATTATTCCTTGCAAACAGTGACATTTTTCATTTGTCTTCCAGGAAATCTGGGTTGGGGGACAGATTTTAAAGCAAGAAACCAGGCTTCCAGAACACAAGCCTTTCTTGTTGGGCTCAGTTGATAGCACCACCAGGTTCATGGACACGTGACTATAGCAGTTGCATTTACATGGACCCATCCTTGGTTTTAATGATCTGCTGCTGCTGTCATGAACTACTCAGTAATCTTTTAACAAGGAGCCCTGCAAATCATGTAGCTGGTCCCGGAGCTCACCTTGCTGAACCTCATTAATCCGATTAATCAGGACTTCAACCCTGGGCTCTAGGCTTCCCGCTGCAGGAAGGAAAGGAAGTTGAGTGGAGATGACAGGGCAGGTAGAGGGAGTTGGGGGCCCTACAGGGACTCTCATTCTGAGTAGGGAAGACAAGGAAAAAAACAGAGATACTGAGTCAGGCTGTAGTAATTGTAGCAAGGAATTAAAGAGTGAAGGAGTGGGGCATGCTCTTCAGATATGGGAAGACCTCTTAAGGGCCCCAAATCATGGGGAGGGCAGTTCCTGGGTGGGGTGGGAGGTAGTCAGTGTAAAGGCCTGCCCTGAGGTGGGAATGTGGCTGGAAGGAGGCTGGTAAGCAAGCAGAGAGCAGCAGAGCTAAGGTGGAGGGAAGGGAGGTGAAGGTGAAAACCTGGATTTAACTGAATACAGTTGGGGCCAAATAGGTGGCTAGCAAGGGGGTTTTGGGAAAATTTCTCGCCTTCCATCCCCTCATAATTCAATTTTGAATCATGGCGCTGTATTTTTGCTTCAAAGAATTAAGTTTTAAAAAGAGCAAAGGAGTTAATTTCCCAAGGTTGTGAATTGTGAGGCCTGGAACTGAATCCACTTCTGCCTTATCCCAAAGCTCAGGCTGTGCCTGTTACAGAGGAGACATGAGACCTTTCTGCAACTTCTTCACCATTTCCAGCAAGTCTTCAATTTTCTGTGAGGATTTGGCTTGCCCTGTGGAGACAAAACCAAACATTTTAGAATCCTGAGGGAGTGAGAAGCCTGAGGAAGGGTCCAACAACTTTGGTCTGGGACTGAGGGGGGCTCAAGTCTCCAGCCACAGTGGTGCCCCTTCTTGTCCTGAGGTGGATGGATACTGAATGAGAGATGAGTCAGGCCATTTCACAGTCTACTTCTTCTAAGTTGTGAAATCATACCACAGATTTCCCCTTAATACAACTCAGGCCAAGGGGAGGGGTGAACTTTCACTGCCTGTAGTATTCAAGATTGGGTCAAAGCTCATGATGTAATAGTGAAAGAAAAAAAAGGAGGGGTAAAAAAAACTGGAAACAAGGAGTCAAAAATCACTGTAACTGCAGATGGCTAATTAACTAGAAAGTTCTAGAGAGTCTTATAAAAAATCCCACAAAGAACAGAAGAAAACTAATTTAAGACATCTCAATTTAAAAAATGCAGTTATTCTATATACACTTACTATTCTGAAGCCTCCCATTAAAATATTAACCTGTTTTTAACCAATATAGGCACTTACTTTTTTAAAAATTTTTTTATTGTTATGTTAATCACCATACATCATTAGTTTTAGATGTAGTGTTCCATGATTCATTGTTTCTGCATAACACCCAGTGCTCCATGCAGAACGTGCCCTCTTTAATACCCATCACAGGCTAACCCATCCCCCCACCCCGCTCCCCTCTAGAACCCTCAGTTTGTTTTTCAGAGTCCATCGTCTCTCATGGTTCATCTCCCCCTCCGATTTCCCCTTCATTCTTCCCCTCCTGCTATCTTCTTTTATTTTTTTCTTAACATGTATTGCCTTATTTGTTTCAGAGGTACAGATCTGAGATTCAACAGTCTTGCACAATTCACAGCGCTCACCAGAGCACATACCCTCCCCAGTGTCTATCACCCAGTCACCCCATCCCTCCCACCCCACCCCCCACTCCAGCAACCCTCAGTTTGTTTCCTGCAATTAAGAATTCCTCATATCAGTGAGGTTGTATGATACATGTCTTTCTGTTTGACTTATTTCACTCAGCATAATACCCTCCAGTTTCATCCACGTCGTTGCAAACGGCAAGATCTCATTCCTTTTGATGGCTACATAATATTCCATTGTATATACATACCACATCTTCTTTATCCACTCATCTGTCAGTGGACATCTTGGCTCTTTCCACAGTTTGGCTATTGTGGACATTGCTGCTATAAACATCGGGGTGCACGTACCCCTTTGCATCCCTACATTTGTATCTTTGGGGTAAATACTGCTGGATCGTATGGTAGTTCTATTTTCAACTTTTTGAGGAACCTCCGTACTGTTTTCCAGAGTGGCTGCACCAGCTTGCATTCCCACCAACGTTGTAGGAGGGTTCCCCTTTCTCCGCATTCCCGCCAACATCTGTCATTTCCTGACTTGTTAATTTTAGCCATTCTGACTGGTGTGAGGTGGTATCTCATTGAGGTTTTTATTTGGATTTCCCTGATATAGGCACTTATTTTTAATCCCTTAATGAACTGGTAGATCTAGGCAATTATTACTAATGGTACTAACATCACAATAAAGATAACTGGACACTATGAGCCATTTGAGGTAAAAATATAATATAGGATTCTTGCCAAAAAAATCAGACTAGTATCTTTTAATCCTCTCAACCTAAATACTAATTCAGAGGAAATACAGGGACACAGGACACATGGGAATGCAATTACCAACATCCAGATTAGGAACTGGATTCCTAAAGGAACTCAGTTCCTTTAACAGATTTTGGGGAAAAAGGAAAAAGAAGAGTCTTGCAGACTAAAAGGGATTAAAGAGATCGATAAATCAATCTCAAAAATGGACAGTATTTAGATCTTGATTCAAACAAATGCACTTTAAAAAATATTGATGACACAATCAGGAAAATTGACTGGATATTTGATGAAACTAAGGAATTATTGTAGTTGTTATTCAGATATGACAATACTATTGTGGTTAGTTATCTTTTAGAGATATGCATGGAAATATGTATGGATGATATGCTATGATGCCTGTGATCCTCAAATGAAGTAGTGGAATGGGTGGCAGGAGTGGGTGAGGATAAAGAGGAAAAAAGGTTGGCCAAAAGCTGATAATTGGTAAAGTGGAAAGATGGGCTCATGGGGTAATTATACTTTGTTCTCGCCTTTTGTATATGCTTAGATCTTTCCATAATATGTTTCAATCAATATAAAGAAGGTAAACAATCATTTCTATAGAAGAGTGGAGAAAAGGAGAGAACAGTGAAGCAAAAATTATACAAATGGTCACTATTTGAAAAGCTGTACAATCTCAGTCATAATTAATGAGCTAAAAATAACATTGTACCTACCTGATTGGTAAAGATTAATAAATCTGTCAATGGTCAGTGAGATCATGTGGGGAAACTCATACACACTGATAAGACTGTGGAAACGGATGTGACCTTTTGGAGGGCTATCAACATTTTGAAGACTTAATTCCAGTTCTAGAAATTTCTGTATGAGTTATACTTGGTTAAGTATGCAAAAGGCACGTACGTTAAAGGACACTGAAGCAATATTTGTTATGTCAAAAGCGGGAAACAACTTGAATGCCCATCAGTCGAGAATTTAGGATTCATCTCCACCACAAAATACTGTGTACCCATTGAAAAGGAGGTAGATTAGTATGTATTAACATGGAAAGAGACCCTAGACAGAATAAATGAAAGTGAAAAATGGTGTATAGAGAATCCCATATGGCTACAAAAAGAGGTGAACTATATACCTGTCACTCTACAAATATATGCATACCAAGTCTAGAGAACTTCTGGCCAGAATCACACACACACAAAAAAATCAAAAGTAGTTACCTCTGGAGGGTATGACTGGAAGGACAAGAAAGAGGAGGTCTACTTTTCACTATACACACTTTTACATATGGTTATATTTTTAAAAATTAATTAATTTCTCTGAGTGACCCCAAAATGATATTTTGTTTGGGCAACCATTTTCTCAGGTATTACTATTAATAGACCAGGCAGTGAGCTGCACTGTTTTTATTCTCTATTGTATGTCTAGTGCTCACCACAAGGTAAGGCACAGACTGTCAATAAATATCTGTTGAATGAGGCAACTAATGTTTTGGTAACAAAAAATCCAGGGCACAAAATAGCCTGTGTAGTATGAGCCCCCTAGTTTTACTTTTTATTTCAAAATAATTTCAAATTTACTAAAAAGTTGTGTAAATAGGATACATAGCTCCTATCCCCCATTAGCTAACATTTCTGAACCTGGAGAATGAGTTGCAGACAATGCTTCATTACCCCATAATGCCCTAGTGTGAAGTGGAGAAGTAGGACGACACCCTCCTAGGCGGTAACCACAGTACAACATGTGTTGAAATAGTATGGTCTGGGGACGCCTGGGTGGCTCAGTCGGTTAAGTGTCTGCCTTTGGCTCAGGTCATGATCCCAGGGTCCTGGGATCGAGTCCCACATCGGGCTCCTTGCTCAGCGGGAAGGCTGCTTCTCTGCTTCTGCCGCTCCCCCTGCTTGTGCTCTGTCTCTCACAAATAAATGAATAACATCTTTAAAAAAAGAAGAAAAAGAAAGAAATACTATGGCCTGATGTGACCGTGTTAGGAGATGGGGCTTTTGGGAGGTGACTGGGTCATGATAGTGGATGGAGTGCCTTTATAAAAGAGACCTCCAGAACTGCCTGCCCCTTCCTCCCTGTGAGGACACAGCCAGAAGAGGTCATCCAGAAACCAGGAGCTGGTCTTCACTAGACACTGTGTCTGCTGGTGCCTGTGTCTTAAGACTTCCAGCCTCCAGAACCATGAGAAAGAACATTCTGTAGTCTATAGGGCCATCTGGGCTCTGGTGTTTCCATTAGAGCAGCCCAAGCTAAGACACTGGTGGAGCTGATTCAGCTACTAGTTGATTAGAGGCACCCGAAACAGCCTTACTGAAAGGCTCCTTCGGTGCAGCCTTAGCCATGGGGGTGTTTCATACAAGGGACGTGTGCGCATCCGTCCCCAGTCGGGGGCTGTCTCCTGGATGCCCATCGGTCCCCAGTCGGGGGCCGTCTCCTGGATGCCCATCGGTCCCCAGTCGGGGGCCGTGTCCTGGATGCC
>NC_058408.1:154795893-154800178 GCF_002201575.2 Neomonachus schauinslandi
GGATGCCCATCCGTCCCCAGTCGGGGGCCGTCTCCTGGATGCCCATCGGTCCCCAGCCGGGGGCCGTCTCCTGGATGCCCATCGGTCCCCAGTCGGGGGTCGTCTCCTGGATGCCCATCGGTCCCCAGTCGGGGGCTGTCTCCTGGATGCCCGTCCGTCCCCAGTCGGGGGCTGTCTCCAAGGTGCCCGTCCGTCCCCAGCCCGGCGCTGTCTGCGAGGTGCCCATCTGTCCCCACCCCGGGGCTGTCTGCGAGGTGCCCATCTGTCTCCAGTCCGGGGCTGTCTCTGGGGTGCGCATCTATCTCCAGTCCGAGACTATCTCTGGGGTGCGCATCCGTCCCCAGTTGGGGGCTGTCTCCGGGCGTGCATCCGTCCCCAGTTGGGGGCTGTCACGGGGGGGGGGGGCGCATCCGTGCCCAGTAGGGGGTTGTCACCTATGTGTGCATTCGTCCCCAGCCCGGGGCTGTCTCTGAGGTGCCCATCGGTCCCCAGCCCGGGGCTGTCTCCGGGTGCCTCGCCCTGCTCGGAGGACACTTTCTGAGCCAAGGCTCATGACCCAGAGCTCTTCTCGGCAGGGACACTGTGGAGCTGCGCCGGATCCCAAGTCTGCCCTCGTGCAGGCAGGTGTGAAGGGAACCAGCAAGACCCGTGCCGCTGACGGCGCTGTGAGCAGGGGACAGATGAGCCCACAGGAGCAGAGTCCCGAGGGGTGGCGGTGAGGCTCCCACGGAACACGTACGAGCCAGGTCCTGCAGCTGAGAGCTTCGCTCGGGGACAGCCTCCCACCTTCCCCTCCGCGTGGGGCGGTGACTTCGGAGGACCTGTGCGGAGCTGCCCAACCGTGTCCCCCTGTCCCCTGAGCCGGGGACCGTCCCTCAGCAGGTCGGCGTCAAGAGGAAAACCCGCGGGATGCTGCGCGGAGCCGGTCTGGCCCGGCTTCAGAAAAGAAACGCCGGCTGAGGGCTCATCGACGCCATGGAGAGAGCGGAGCTCCTGAAGGGTCTCGCTGCCAGGAACAAAGGGCCGGGGGCGGCCGGCGGCCCGACCTTCCCTCGGCAGCGCGCTCCCCGTCCCGCCTGCCCCGGCGCCCCCCACAACCGCCCCTGCGGGGACCCCTGCACTACCTCCGGCCTTCTCAGCCCGCTCCGTGGCTCCCGCTCCCTCGGCGTCCGAAGGCCCCGACCGCCCCGCCATTTTCTCCGCTCGCGCGCGGCCGGCGAGGAGCACCTCCGTGGGGATTGGACGAAACTCGCGGCCGGGGCGGGGCTTCCTGCAGCACGCCTGCGCACCGCGCTTCCGGGCGCGGTGGACCGGGTCTCAACGGCTGCGGAGAGGCGCTAGTGCGCATGCTTTAAGCCTCTGGGGCCGCACATTCCGAGTAGAGGAGGTGGGGGCTGGGTGTATGTGGTCTTCTAAAGTATGATGTAGGTATTATTAGTCACATTTTCTAGATGGTTAGACAGGGGCTCAGAGACGATACAAGTCACAGAGGATTTTAGTGTCAGAGACCTAAGTGGGATCTCCAAACTGACTCCAAATCCCTTGTTATTCCATACACAGAACTCTTTTCCTCTTATCTCTGGTCTTCTCCATCTGGAAACATATCAAGTACCAGGATTTTCCTGTTGTGTGGCCAACTGGAATGAATTCAGCCGGCCTTTTAAACTATGCCCATCATGATCAGTGGAGGACCTTTGACTAAGATACTCCAAGATCTCTAGGAATAGAGACATTATAATCTGTTTGAAATCTTCAAGTTACTGAAAGAACTATCTTTTTTTTAATTGATTCAGGCTCTAGTATGTTCAGAGTGTGCTGTAAGACAGGTCTGAAATAGTATTTAAAAACACTCAGCTCAGCCTCTTCTACAAAGTGAGACAGTGCTTATAAACATTGCTAAAATAGTCCCTTAGCTATGATTATTTACTTCCCAACCATTGTAGTGTTTATATGGTATGACTATGACTTAACATTAGTCAAAATCTGCAAGGAAAGAACTGAGACAGTGTATCCAAGCTTTAGGGGCACTTCATGTTTCCATTAGTGCCGTGAAAATGAGCTACTCTGTTTTATTCTGTAGTCCAAGGGAATGGTGCCAGACATCTCTGAGATGTCTAGCAGTTTTAAAATTCTGACTTTAAATTATCTGTGTGCTTCAGAGATTTGGGCAGGAGAAGGGGAGGAGCCCAGCATCTGTGAACACCTCTGTTACCTGTGTTGACCGTGGAACAGGTGAATTTCTCTAGGCATCATTTTGATTTCTTGGTACTATTGTTAAAGGTACTTTTGTCTCAAGTTCCTCCCTTTAGTAGCAATTCTAATGATAATGGAAATTTTTTTTAAAGATTTTATTTATTCATTTGAGACACAGAGATACAGAGAGAGAGAGAGAGAGAGCATGAGCAGGGAGAGAGGCAGAGGGAGAGGGAGAAGCAGGCTCCCCGCTGAGCAGGGAGCCTGATGCGGGGCTGGATCCCAGGACGCTGAGATCATGACCTGAGCTGAAGGCAGACGCTTAACCATCTGAGCCACCCATGCGCCCCGATAATGGAAATTTTTCTTTTACCATCCGTGGGCCTGGATCCTGGGCTCCCAGAGAAGCTATCCTTTAACATTTTACCAAGGTCAAAATGACTGGGCAAAGCCTCAGAGCATGGGTCCTATTTCTGTCCCAAGCACATATTGTACATCTGGTTTGAGAAGAAAAAGATAACCCAAAAATGCCGTTGCAAACATAAAGATAAGAAAAACAAAAGAACCTCTCTGGCTTCCATAGGATTAGAGTCATACCAACTTGTACAAACTGAAAATATAAGAGAAAGTCTGTAACTTTCTTGAATGTTCTTCCTCATGATGATATGTAACTCTGTATGTAAATCAACATAGAACAAATATATAAACCTGCCTCAAATGTTCCTTCCCCGGAGCACTCCCTTCTTTGTGAAGATTGTGTCTCTCAGGCAGCTGTCCTGACTTAGGTTTGAATAAAACTCTTCCTTTCTCTCTAAACTGTTTAAAAGGGTTTGTTAATTCAGTGTCGAGAATAACAGTATGTTTTCTTTTTAAGTGAAAAATAAATGTTCCTCGTTCACAACTCCAACAGCAGAGAAGGGCGGCTGTTCTTCATCCTGGAGCTTCCCTGCAGAACCAAGCATATGTATATATATTCCAACATAAACGGGCTCATCCTACAAGGATGCTTTGAAGGTCCAAGAAGCACTATCCAGTCCATGGGTGAGACCAGAAGGCGAAGCTCTTCCCGTTTAGAGCATTAGTTTTTGGGTTTAAAACTGCCTTGGAAATGCGTGAAACCATTGCATTTCCTAAAGCCCAAAGCCTCGGAAGGTCCGAGGGCAGCTGACCTTGCCGGGAGCCAGGAACAGCCCTGCAGGCAGGGGTTGGTGCAGGAAGGGAAGGGGCAGGGCTCTGGGGGTGGTCTGCAGCCAGAGGCGGCCGCGGAATGGGCCGGGTGTGTGTGTGGGGGCGGACCCCGCCCAGAACCCCCGCCCTTGCCTGCGCCGCCAAGCCAGGTGTTGGCGTGAGGAGGGGCCTCCTGGACCACCTGCGGTCGCAAGGAGCCCGGGGCCTGAGGGCGGGTTGCTCGGTAGAGGAAGGCGCGGCATCCAATGGGCTCGGGGCACCACTCTCCCCGACCAATCACCGCGTGGGGGTGGAGCTACCTCTCTGCGGGAGGACCCGGAGCGGCCCCGGGATGCAGAGGTGGGGCAGAAGGCCCGCTCCCAGAGAGTTCACCTGTGGAGTTCCCGGCTGGGTGAGACCACGCTGTGGGCCGGGGTGGGGTCCCGGGGGTAGGGTGCGCCTCGGGTGGGAGTTGGGTCCTCGAAGGAGGCGGGGAGCGAGCTAATCCCGCGAACTCAGATGAGTTTCCTAATCGTTGAAAGTCCTTCAGCGGGCCGTATCCCCCAGCCCCGCGAACTCCAGGACCCCGCTCACCCGAGCTTTTTTGGGATGGGTTGCGGACCTTTCAGGGTTTCCCGTGTTCCCCTGGAAGAGTGCACGTAAGGACCGCACACAGTCCCCAAGTTCAGTGGGGTGCCCCCTGTCCCCTGGCAGAGTGCAGGTAATGGACCTTGAGCAGCACCCCGAGTTCAGCAGGGTGTCCCCTGTTCCCCCAGGCACAGGTGTGGCGGTAACAAGCCCCAGAGCCGTCCTCCAACTTCAGCATTGTGCCCCATGTCCTCAGGGGGATGGTGGTAATGGTCCGTTATGATCGTCTGGGAGGGCCCTCCAGGTTCCTGCTCTCCCAGGCACAAGTGTGGCGGTA
>NC_058409.1:0-22094 GCF_002201575.2 Neomonachus schauinslandi
GGGGCACGGGGCGGGTGTGCCCAGGACCGGGAGGGGCACGGGGCGAGTGTGCCCGGGACCGGGAGGGGCAGCGCTCCTCCCCACTGACACCGTCTCCTCCACCTTGCTTCTGCTGGGAGTGTTCAATGTATTTAATAACCCACCTGGTTCGAGCGCTCTGATGGGCCTGCGAGCCCTTCCGTGCCAAGACCGGTAGCGACCTCGGAGAGCCCGCTGGCCTCCAGTGTCCCCTCCACCGGGCAGCTGGAAGCAACCTCCGGGCAGGTGAGCTGGAACACCGTGGAACTGCTGTTTCCTCCCCTCACTGCACTGGCTAGTGTGCATGACTCTCAGAGCTCGCCCACAGCAGGAGAAACCCTGGGTGCCCCGAGTCCCAAGGACACGTGTGCACGTGGAATGGCGCGGCGCGGTGAGCGCCCCTACACGCGTGACGGACGTCGGGTGCGCGTCTGTGTGTGTGAAACGTGGCCATCTCTCACGCCACGTGCGTGTCTGGCCGCAGGCGCTCTAGCGACCAGGGCCCTTGAAGGCATCACTGCCCGGAAACCGTCCAGACGCAGCACACGCCGGGTTTGCTTGGGGACAAGTCACCAGGAAAGAAAATGAGGGCCACCGTCCCGCAGGCTCCGAGATACGACGGAGCGGTGGCGAAGCTTCAGAGGCGGTCGGGGAGAGCGCGCGCGGCTGTTTTTGCTGAAACGGAAAAAGGGACTGGGCTTGATGAAGTCTTCTGAAACCGGGGTCGCCATCTCGGGGCCGCTCCCCCGAGGCCGCGGCGCATGCGCTGGGCCTCCCCGGGCGTGTCGGGGACGCGCCTGGCGGGGTGGCGCGCTGGCAGGCCTAGTGCCTCGGGCCGGGCGGCTCATCGCGGCGAGGCTCGGCCTTGGGATCCTAGGTCCGGGAAGGCAGCGCGCGATAGGGAGGCTTGGCGAACCCCTGAGGGTGGCGGAGCTGCGGGGAGCCGCGGTGGGGGTGCCGGGTGGCCGGGAGGCAGGAGTGAGGGGATGCGGGGCGGCGAGAATACAAGGGCGCAAAGGAGGCAGGGATCCCGGGATGCGGGGGTGCAGGGGCGCACAGGGATTCCACGGCGCCCGCAAGCGGGGGTGCAGGGGACCGGCTGCTGGCTGGCGCTGGGTTCGGAGGCCCCGGCTCCTGCGGGCTGCGCTCGCGACTCGCTGGGTCAAGCCCCGAAGCTTTTGCGGCCCTTGTTTACGCTCGGGCACGTTTCCCGGTTGGTCATTTCAAAAGCTCTCGGCCTGACCGCGCTGGAGGCGAATTCGCCCGGGTGGCCTTGGGATGCTGAGCGCCATCGTGCGCCCGGCGGCCGCCCCGCCTCAGCGCTGCTCGTCTGGGCTCCGAATCTCGATGCTGACCGGGTTCTGCACGCTGCACGTCACTGATTTCTCGCAGGGGCGCGCATTCCTTAGATGTAAGCGCTACGTGCGTTCTTCCGGAAAGGGATCGTTCTGTCTGTCCGGTGACCGCTCGCTGAGGCCTTTGCTTCAGGGCGCGCACGAATGGAGCTCCGCCAGCACCCTTTAGCGCCCGGCTTTCCCCTCGCCCCTTCTCGGCTGCGTCTCTCCCCTCCTCCCCTCTGCTCGGAGCGCATCAGATCTCTGTCCACGCTTTGTTTCCCTCTTTGCTGCTTCTAGGGATACGCGCATGTCCACATCTGAACGTTTCAGATGGACATATGCTTAAGAACTAAATACCCATATAGGTCAGCGCTTTCCTGGTCACCGAAGTCCGTAAACAGGCAGCACAATCTTATTTACATCCTTCCGTAGCCTTGTGGTTGTAATCTTTGTGTAACCATGAACCCGGACTTGCCATTGGCGATCTGGGGTTGGGGGTGGTCTTATGGGACTGAGCCCTGAGCCTGTGGGGTCTGATGCTGTCTCCAGGTAGATAGGGTCACAACTGACATAAACCTGTGGGACATGCAATGTCCTCTGAGGCCGGGAGAATTGCTTAGGGACGTTGACAAACACAGATTGGATTTAGGTTCTGTTTTGTTTTGTTTTGTTTTGTTTTGTTTTGTTTTTACTCAAGACATGAATTCAGCTATTTTGTTTCTGGTTTTTGCACTCAGGGTGTGGATGAAACCACATTCCAAGGAGTTTTGCTCTTGATGAAAATTAGTATTGCAGACGCGGTGAGGGGTGGGTGCACACCTCACTTGGCTGTGGGGCGGGGCGGGGGGGATTCAGTGCTGCTTCTATTATGTCTGCTTCTCTTGGTCACTGTCCTCTCCTCATGGTGACATCCGTGACCCTCCTGCGGAGACAGACTGATCTTCAGAGTCCTGGGTCGCTGGTGGTCCTCTACGTTTCCACAGCCGACACTGGGTAAAACTGGTCCTTCGGTGCCACCAGAGATGAGAAGAACGTTCCTTGCTCCCACTTGACTCTCAACGAGCCCTTTCTCTTCGGCAGAGCCGGCTGCGACACATGTATATTTTTTCCATCAGAGTCACTCCATGTAGCAATACAAATTTAAGAAAGGTCACCAATGTGCAGTTTACTTAGTTTGTGCTCCTGATAGGAGGTGGGTTTGCCGTGCAGTAAATCTTCCTGTGCTGCTTTGAGTTCAGCAAATGTTCGCCCACCTCAAGCCGCACGCCTCACCCCAGGGGTGAGCTGCCCCGCTCCGCTGACCTTGGGTGTGGCCTTGTGTGGCTGGCTCCAAAAAACCGCCGCGGAAGGAACTACTCTCTTCCTCATCCCAGAACCTTGTGACTACTACCCTGTGTGGGAAACGGGAGGAAGTCAAGGATCTTGGGAGGAGGAGCTTCTCCTGGATTAGCCTGGGCCTAAATGCAATCCCATGTCTCTTGATAGAAGAGAGGCAGAGGCACTGTGGACACACAGTGGACACACAGTGGGGGAAAGGTGAACATGGATCCAGAGACTGGAGTAATGTAGCCACCAGCCGAGGGACATCCGGGGCCTCCAGGAGCTGGAAGAGGCAGGAAGGATTGGCCCCTAGAGCCTCTGGGGGGAGCATGGCCCCATGACACCTTGATCTGGAACTTGTGGCCGCCAGCCCGGGGGGGGGGGGGGGGTTGTTAACGCCTGTTGTAAACCCTCCTGTTTGTGGTAGTTTACTGGGGCAGCTCTGGGAAGCTAACACACCAGAAAAGACCTGGGCCTATTTACAACTAAGGGTGAAAGACAAAGGAGAGGTAATTCCAAGTTTTCTCAAGGGGGAATCTCCATAAAAGCAGAAACAATAGGACCAACAGACAGACAGATGTGTTTTAAAGAATTGGCTCCCTTGATTGGGGGCTGGCAAGTCTGAAATCTGCAGGGCAGGTTGGGGACCCAGGAAAGAGCTCACAGTTCAGGACAATCAGAAAGCCACAGGCTTTATCTTATGTTTTTAGCATGTGCAAGGCTGTATGCCTTTAATGTGGGAACCAGGGAGGGTTTTTTTTGTCTTTCTTATCTGTATGGTTAGAATATTCCTTCTTGGTTATTTATTTATTTTTTTTAACGAAGCAGACATACAGAAATAGAGCCCATGCTTTGAGGTTTTACCAAATCATTTTCACCTTGGTAAATGTTAAAGTATAGCTTCCCTGGGAGCCCAGGACCTGGGCCCACGCAGGTTAGAATTTGAAAATTTTCTTTTAGGGGCGCCTGGGTGGCTCAGTCGGTTAAGCGTCTGCTTTCGGCTTAGGTCATGATCCCAGGTCCTGGGATCGAGCCCCGCGTTGGGCCACCCAGGCGCCCCTGTGAACACATTTTGTAATGTCTGCTCACTCCAACTTCCCGTGCATCCCCCATGATGGTCATATTCATTCACTCAGGCAGGCAAATATCCCCACCCTGGAAAAACTCAGACATAGCACGCCTTCCGAGTTAGGGTTGTCCGACACATCCCCGTTTCATCAGGTCATTTTTCCAACACAAAGCAAACACACCTTCCAGCTTTGTTATATCCCGTTCGGTTGAGCCATCTGTGGATGTTCGAGCGAGGGTGTGAACCCGGCTTGCCCGTATGGGTACACCTCCGGAGGAATGAGCTTCGTTTTTACTACATAACCTCACTGGTTTGCAATACAGACGACTACAGAGGTCCTAAAGGAAAATCTGACTAGAGATGTCTCTGGTAGACAGACTGCAACCCCCTGACCCTGGCGGGACCTGCTGCCGCCATTACGGCTACAGATCTGAAGAGGAGGAGATCGTCCTAGATTTCCCAATCTAATCACAGGCGGTTTAACAGCAGAGAGTTTTATTCCGCTGGAGTAAGAAAGGCGTGGCGCAAACTCAGACACACTGGAAGCGGGAGGGGTTATGGGCCCGGGCCCTGCTGGAGGGGACCACCTGGCTGGCAGAGAAGGAATGCGGGCCGCGTCGGGGGGGAAGACAGCCCACAGTGGGTCTGCTAGCAGCCGCGAGGGACTGCGGCAGCCTCAGTGAGCCCCCCGGGCGGGGGTTATGCAGAGCCCTCGAACAGGAAAGCAGCCTCGACGACACCTTCAACTGAGCCGCCGAGCCTCTCCAGGGGCCCAGCTGAGCCAGGACCTGCGACCTGCAGACCCGCAGAATACATGCGCTTTGCTTGCAGCTGAGGTCTTGGAGGTAATTTGTTATGGCCGCAATAGGAAACCGATTATGAAGTCTGTTTTCAAAGTAGCTGGGAGGGTGTGGGTTAATAGAGGGGGTCTCGGAATTTACTGTAGAAAGAAGCAGCCCCCTCGCTGCTGAACCGGGAGATCTGGGCGTTTCCGTCCTGAATATCAGGCACAGCCCACCGTCACACCCCCCCCCGCCCCCCGCGTGCAGGGGCGACGGCGCAGCCCCCGGGGAGGGTGGACGGCACCGGCCGTCCTATTTATATGGCTTATATGCAAATAAGGGCTTGGGAACAGGCAGCATGGGATTGGATCAAAGAGCATATTTAAATAGCCGGAGGCAGCTCGGCTCTCTGATTGGATCAAATAGCTGGGGAAGCCAGCCAATCAGAATACAGATGCTCCAGAAGCCCTTCAAATAGCGCTCCTGCGGCTACTCCCTCCGCCAGAGCGAAGCTGGGTTCCCGAGGAGTGCAGGTGCTTTTCAACCGGGGAAGTGAAAGCTATAAATGGGACTCTTGGGGTTGATAGTAAATTCATGGCTCCTCGTTGTGATGAAGACCCAGCATGACATATACCGGTGAAACCCATCACCTTCCGAGTGACAAAGAAATCTGGTACTTTGTTCTGGAATATCAGAGAATGTAGAGAAAGAGGGTTTGGGGGTGTCTTTGTGGGGTGTTTGTTAGTTTTCTTAGGGAAACCATATATACTTCAACGTATCTGAGGGTATTTAGGATATTAGGTATTTAGGATTTATTCAGAAGGTGAAGCGTCTGCCTTCGGCTCAGGTCATGATCTCAAGGTCCTGGGATGCAGCCCCATGTCCTTCTGGCTCTCTGCTCAGGGGGGAGTCTGCCTCTCCCTCTGTGCTCGTGCGTGCTCGCTCTCGAATAAATAAATAAATATTTTTTAAAAAGAGAGAATGTAATGCACCACAGTTCTGGAAACTAGAAGTCCAAAATCAAAGTGTTGGCAGGGTTGGTTCCTTTGGGGCTGTGAGGGCCATATCTGCTCCAGACCCGAGATCACCACCGGAGCCGAAATCAAGAGTCGGATGCTCACCGACTGAGCGCCGCCCCCCCCCCCCCGTGCCCCCCAGGTTTTCCCTTGAGATGAGGAAACCTGTCGAATTAAACTAGGGCTCACTCTAATGACCTCACTTTACCTTAATGAGCTGCCTGAAGACTCGGTCTCCAAACACAGTCACCTTCAGAGGGGTCGGATGTTAGTTCTCGCACATACGAACCTGGGGTGGGATACAGTTCAGCCGGTCACAGGGGAGGAGCACTATCTATAAGCCAAATAAACTGGTTTTCTGAATCCACATGCTGTGTCGCTGTGTTTCCTGCTGGAAACTGGAAGAAAGCTGCAGGGGTCGCTGGAGAGAGCTGCTGCAGGGCCTGACCCTTGCTCCGAAGCTCCGAAAACGCACTTGGAGCTGCTATACTTGGTGACATCCTTGGTGGCCCCATACACAGGGAGCCTGGCCAGCTCATCTGCCCCTCGAGGGCTGAAGTGGCAGAACAGCTCTTGTAAGTCATGCGCCCGGTGAGAGCCTGCACTAAAGGAGGTGCCATCCGTAAAAGCACTCATCTCTCCTAAAATATTCCAAAGTTTGACTACCTGTAACCTATACAACCCAATCCAGGTTCCCTGACTTCCCCAATGGGCGCTGGCACCTCCTCCCAGTTCACCCCCGCCCCCACCTGCATCGACATCTAGCATGCTCTCAAATGCCACGGCCCCTGGGTGTAGGAGGCTTTTGTTCCGTTTATCTTCACTTTTATCTGAAAAGGTGTGTATAGTTAGGGTGCTCCCTACAAATAGAATTAATAAGATATTTAGATATATCGTTTTTATTAATCCTTTTATTAGTAAGATATCTGTATTATGTACATATAATTATATATATAATGCACTCTGAGTCTGAAGGCCTGGGAATGAGGAGCATCAAGGAGAGGATGGATGCCCTAACTCATCAGCCGGACAGAAGGGCTCCTTCCTCCACCTTTTGTTCTATCCCGGCCCTCAGCGGCCTGGGTGACACCCACGCACATTGGGGCGAGCCATGAGCTGTACTGAGTCCATCCATTCACAAGTGAATCTCAGCCAGAAACACCTCACTGACACACCCCATTCGTGGGTAAGCCCGGTGCCCTACACGGCAGTCAAGCCAATGCACAAAAGTCACCAACACCAGGTGCTGTTTGCACTTCCTTCTTCTTCTAGGTGCCCCCGTGTGCCCTGAGTTTCCCTATGGTGAGCAGAATTAGGAGCTGTGCGCTCCGATCAAGCCCATCCCACCCACCTCGGGCCCTGTGCAAACACCAGCCTTCCACTATGAAGCACCTGGGAGGGTCACAGCCCAGCGACATGGGGCCGTGAAGAGATGGAGACAACCAGAGGGGCACGCTCCACCTGCCCACGGCCTAGCACCGTCCCCGCAGCATCCTGCCAGGGGGTCACAGCAGGGAGGGCTGAAGAGCCGCTCCATCGGAGATGGGGTTCTTCGGGAAGCCCAAAGACAGCAGGGCACACAACGAGGACCCTAGGGGTATCAGGAGCTTCTGGGGCCTGGAGCTACCGTACATGCTAAACACAGCCCAGCCCCACACCCCGACCAACACAGATCCTCCCCCTCAAAGCTGACTCGCTCGAGTTCTCATCACCCAGCATGAGCTTCACGTCTGGCTTCCCACCAGAAATTACCAGACATGCCCACAGGCAAGGAAAACTCCGTCTGAAGAGATAAACAGCCGTCAGGACCAGACGCAGGCTGATACAGGTGTTGGAATTAGCGGATTTAAAACAGCTGTGATATTATGCTAAGGGCTCCAGGGGACAGAGTAGACAGACACGCATGTACGCAGAGGGACGGAAATGCCAAGAGAGACGTGGTCAGAATCACCGAGGCAAAAGCAAAGGCCGCCTCTGACGGGCTCAGCCAGCCGGCTGTGGCCGAGGGGGGAATCGGAGAGCCTGAAGAAAGGCCAGTAGACACATCCCAAAATGAAATGCAGAAAGAAAATGGAGTAATATTATTTTATTTTAAAAACCCACGGGCGCCTGGGTGGCTCAGTTGGTTAAGCGACTGCCTTCGGCTCAGGTCATGATCCTGGAGTCCCGGGATCGAGTCCCACATCGGGGTCCCTGCTCAGCAGGGAGTCTGCTTCTCCCTCTGACCCTCCCCCGTCTCATGCTCTCTCTCATTCTCTCTCTCGCAAATAAATAAAAAATTTAAAAAAGAATTATAAAAAAAAAGAATAAAAATTCAAATAAATAAAAAGCAAAGTGGACTTAGATTGGTCATAAATGTATATTTCAAACTCTAGGCCAATAACGTAAAAAGAAGTTTATGTAGAAGTATAACCGATATGCTAAGGAGAGGACAGCAGATGGGGGTCCTCACGGTACAGGGATCCCTAAATGTCCTTCATGCCCACAGCCACTTCCAAATGACAGTAGTGACAAGTCCTTCCCTGGTAGAACTTTGCATTTACTGCAGTAATAAGATGCACATTTATACACGTACAACTGTATGTATAGTATACAGATAACTACATGACAAATTAATTTTGTATACATTTTGACAATTTGTTTCAGCATCACCGATTTCCTTTGCAGTTCTAAAAAATGTCATGCATTTAAAAACATTCTGAGACATTTCATTGCATGCATTTTTAAATGTTTTAAAATATTCTGAGCTTCACCAAACTGCCAGAGGGATTCCTGAGGCCAAAAACAGAAAAAGAATTAAATTCTTGCCACCTATTCACCGAAACAGAAAACAAGACTTCCTAAAAAGGAAAAAGTTACAAAGCGTTAGCAGGACCTGGATTGAACCCCGTGGCAGAATTCCTTCCTATTGTGGAGGCCGAGGGGAATCACCGTGGTGGAGACAACCCCAAGCAGAGCCTCTTATGAAATGGGTCTAAACAGGGATCACACCTGTTACGGGAACCCCGTCATGGCTGGAGAACCAGGCCCAGTCTGCAGTTTTGGAGGCACTCTGGTGCCTCACGGGTCCTCCAAACCCTCCACAGTGGGTGACGGTGGGTGACTGGGGTGCACCCCAGACCCCTGGCACCGAATGCCATCACCTCATGGGGTTCTGGGCAACGTGAATTCAATGCTCACTGTGCTCGGGGCCCAGAGAATGGGAGGGCAGGACCTGTAGATGCTCAGCAGGAATTTCCCATAAAGGGGGCCAGAGGAACAGGATGTCAGTTGGGGGGTATCGGAAGGGTCCTCCCAGCACCTGGAAGCCTGAGCGTCTGCTGTAGTTGTCAGCTCTGGGGGAGCCTTCATGCACTGTTTATCCAGGACCCCTGGAAGGACCCCACTCCACCTGTAGAGTGAGCTCCTGGAAGTCCCGATAGCTCCCATACGACCCCACAGAAATGTCACACAAGGTCAACCACCTGTGATCTCAAATCCCAAAGGACCTACAACAAAGTGCTGCACACAAGCCCATATTTCCTGAGTTGCACCTGCAAACACCATGAGTGGTGAGAACAAGGAAAGAATGTTCTAGCTCAGGGAGGGATTCCCTCAGACGCAGGATGGATAATGAGCAGCTGGAGTGGGGTCACCAAAGGCGACGGTCAAGAAGGAATTCTTGAGACCTCTTTGGTGGACAAAGGTGTTTATCTTAAAGCACAGGGACAAGACCCGTGGGCAGAAAGAGCGGCAGGGGTGGCCGATGACATACTTTTCAGTGTGTGGAGGGAGGGTAGAGATAATGTACGTTTCTAAGGAAGTTCTGTAGGCTGAAAGTGAGGTCTACAGGACCCCGGAGATCTCGCTATTGTCAAGAGAAAGTTGTTTCTAGTCCGAAATGAAACGTCAACATTAGGGCATCTGCGAGTTCCTGGAGAGTTGTAGGTCACACTCTGGCCCGCTCAGGGATTTATCAGTGGGCTGCAAGCTGTAAGGGGATTTCCTTATAGCGGGTTTTCTCTTGCCTTTGTTCTCCTCATCACAGTGATTGGCACCAAATGTATGCACAGGGCACACACAACCTGATCTATAAAATGCACGTGTCCTAGACAAGCCAGACCTCGGGGGGAATGTTTGCCTCTGAAGCTGTCCTCAGAGAGATGATCTCTCTCCTCTTGGGGAGTTTTCTTAGGGGATGATTTCCGCCTGGGCCTTGGCGCCTCTGAGTAGGAACCACAGGAAACTCAGTTCCCGAGATCATGAAAACTGTCAACCGAACCACCTAAAAAGAGGTTTTATGTGTGATAAAGAAATTCTCAGCGTTTCAAGGGTGTGGGCCCTGCTTCTGGGCTCCCAGGGAAGCTACACATTGGTCAAGGTCAAATGACTCAAAGCATGGGCTCTCTTTCCGGACGTCTGACTGCGTCAGATGCACACCCTATAGGCCAGGCAACCTCGGGGCGGTCCCTCGGTTCTTCTCCCTGGTGCCTAGACAATCTGACCCGACTCGGGGACGACGGCAGAGATTCTGTGTGACAATCACGACCAACTAAAAAAAGTCCAGATTTAGTAAGGAGAGACTTTTATCTGAAAGGACTATTATGAGGGAAAGGACTATTGCAACAAAACAGGAAAAGTCTTTACTCATCTAAGGCCTCAGTAGGGGCTCTTAAAAAAAAAAAAAACAGATTAACGAGAGAAAAGCATTTAAGTTATTTTTCTTAAGATTTTATTTATTTTAGAACGCGAGCAAGTGTGGGGGTGGGGGAAGGGCAGAGGGAGAGGGAGAATCTCAAGCAGACCCCACGCTGAGGGTGGAGTCCCATGTGGGGCTCCATCCCATGACCCCGAGACCGTGACCTGAGCTGAAATCAAGAGTCTGATACTTAGCCAACCAAGCCACCCAGGTGCCCCAAGCATTTTAAGTTTTATTATGACACAGGAACCTTCACAAGGAAATGAAGACCCACAGAAGGGGCAAAACCTAAATGCTCTCACACTGGGTTGAACAAAGAGAGGCAACTGTGGGAAAGCGAATAAGACACCCCGGGAGCCCTAAGGAAGACCAGACTTCTGTCAACAAGGTCTGTGTGTGCAGAGTCCTCTCTGGTCTTCACTTCCCCTCCATGATGACAAAAGTGTTTCTTCTCTCCAGCTGTAGACCTGTCACCTTTCACATGGGAATCTTAGCTCTGTTTTCGGGAAGAAAACGAGGGCTTTGAGCTCTCCCCTTGCATCTGCTTGCATTTCCAAGTGCCTTTAGCTCAAAATAACCCTTGCGTGGACCTTGCACGTTTTGGGATGGCAATTTGGCCCACCCGTGGGCTGTGATCTTGGGGTCCGCCAGTGCCTCAAGGGTCGGGCAATGCGGGCTCTTCTCTCACAGGGAGGAGGGCACAGACTAGAAGCAGCGAGTGCTGCAGGGGGACGACAGGGGCTGGGGGGCTAGGCCCCCGGAGAGGCCAGAGGTCAGCACCTGGGGAAGCACGGCCACTGAACCCAATCTGGGTGCAGCAGCACCTTGTTGGGGTCGTTGGGGTCCAGCTGTGGGGACGGGCAGCGCACTAATCACCCCTGAGGGAAGGATGCGGACGCGGAGGGTCTGTGCCCAGCCCTGAAAGACCTGGGCCTTTCACCGCCGGCTGGGAAAATTCAACACTGTCACCACGGAAAGGCCGAACGCAGAATGCACCTTCTAGAAGGTTCTTCCCGCCGCCCCCCGCCGCCCGAGCGTTGGCGAGCCAGGGGGAGTGCTGAGGGAGAAAGGAGGGAGCCGCGTGGGCAGAGGCGACGCCCGCGGCCAGGTGGCCCGACCCTGCCCCGCTGCTGCGAGCGCGGGAACTAGCTCGTCCGACCCGCGCGAGATACCGACAGGACTGGCTGTCACGCGGGCGCGGGGCGCAGATAAGGGGCAGGCGGCCGAGCGGAGCGCGCAGCGGGCCAATCACAGCGCAGCCTGCCATCGCGCCACCCGGCGGCCGGCCAATGGGGAGGCCGCAGCCTCTATAAAAGCAGGCACTGCCCGAGGCGCCAGCCGTAGGCGACCGGCAGCGGAGGCGGCTTCAGTTCTTCGGCGACGCCGGAGCCATGGCCCGCACGAAGCAGACGGCGCGGAAGTCCACGGGCGGCAAGGCGCCGCGGAAGCAGCTGGCCACCAAGGTGGCCCGCAAGAGCGCGCCGGCCACCGGCGGCGTCAAGAAGCCGCACCGCTACCGGCCCGGCACGGTGGCCCTGCGCGAGATCCGGCGCTACCAGAAGTCCACCGAGCTGCTGATCCGCAAGCTGCCGTTCCAGCGGCTGGTGCGCGAGATCGCGCAGGACTTCAAGACCGACCTGCGCTTCCAGAGCTCGGCCGTCATGGCCCTGCAGGAGGCGTGCGAGGCCTACCTGGTGGGGCTCTTCGAGGACACCAACCTGTGCGCCATCCACGCCAAGCGCGTCACCATCATGCCCAAGGACATCCAGCTGGCGCGCCGCATCCGCGGGGAGAGGGCGTAAGTTGTCACGAAGGAACACAAAATACCAACCCAAAGGCTCTTTTCAGAGCCACCACCTAGCCACAAAGGATGCTGTGCCAACCCGGGGTTACTCCCGACTAGTCCGTGTTTCCTCGGCCTCTGGTCGGGGGGTTGTGGGAGGTGGGATTCCCCCCGGGACTGTGGACCCGCCCCCAGGAGGGTACTTGGACCTCCCAAGTTACCGAACGATGGTCGGCCCGCGTGTACGCGCTTGGAGCCTCCCAGCCCTGCAAAGTGGGATGTTGGGGGGTGAGCGGTAGGAGCCCCACTTATGGGGAAACCCTATAGCGGGGTGGTGAGCCAGCCATGAGCCCAAGACGGGGATGGGGCTGACAGCGGAGGAGGCCGGCCGGAGGTCAGGGGTGGGGGGCTCTTCTGACGTTGGTGCTGTTTGCAAGCACTTTCTCGGTCGTCGGCCAGTAGCGGTGACCCGAAGTCCACGGTGGGTACTTACTTACCCGGTGCTCCCAGTGGGGCGAAGGCCTGGGCAGAGAAGCCCTCTGCGACAGGGACAGCCCGATGCTCTCCACGTGACAGTGGGCTCTTGAAGTTTCTTTGGACCCAGTTTTTTCCAGTAGACTTCATTCCTAAAGCTTCACCAACCAAAGGGGTACACGCAGCTGGTTTGAAAGCTGAAGAGAAGTCTGCGGTTTGGGTATGTGTACAAGTCGGTGACAAGTCCTGGAGGGGCCATCCAGATGCCCACAGTGCTCAGGGACAGCCCATGTTCTGGCCCGAAAACCCGTGCTACCCTTCAGTGCTAGGCTCCTTTTCAGTAAGTCCATGCGTGGCCGCTGTCCTGTTCTGTGCCTCACACAGTCCTTAGAACAGCCTTGCCCAGCGCAGAGCTCAACCTCCGTGAGCTTCCGCACATCCTGCTGGACGGCCTTGGAGATGAAGGCAGTGGGCCAACTGGCTGCATCCAGGGGAACTGGCAGATGACGTATGCTTGGCAGGACGGGCTGGACTGTCGTGCAGAGACTTTCCTTAGACCATGCCGTGGGAGGGCTGGTCCATGTCACTCTGCTCTTTGTGTCCATCACAGCCTCTGGCGGTGCCTGTTCTGCCCAAGGACCCGAGACGGGCAGAGAGAAGCAAAGACCTGAGGACAGAGGAAGAAAGTAACTGAAGTCCCTCAGGGTCACGGACACAGACAGGCATGGAAGCCTTTCCGACACTTGGCAGTGTCCCTGTTGGGGCCTCATGCAAATCCTCTGCTCACAACCGCCCCCCGGAGACCCGGGCAGAACCGTTGCCAGGGGGTGGGGGCACTGTATCAGCCGCCAGGCACCCTTGGGGAAAGCCACAGCCTCGCTCTCCGGAGAACGTTCCAGCACCCTCCCAGCATGTGGTGCACACGTGCGAAGACCACAGGAAAGGCGCGGAAAGGAGACCGCACCTCGGCAGGAAATGCCAGGAGTTGCCTGGCGTCTGGTGGAGCTGGGATCCATCCGAGAACTAAATACAGAGCACAGGAGTGCTGCCATGCGAGGTACAGCTCAAGAGCATGACCGTCCCTTTTTCAGGGGTCTGTATGGAGCACCGACCTAGTAGCCCTCGGACGATGGTGCAGACTGGCGCCTGTGTCTGTCTGCCTGTCCCAAGCATGTGTGCGTATTAAACGTTCAGTTCTACACCTGTCCGCCCCGTGTCCAAGTCGTCGGGCCACGTGCCTGAGTGTGAAATGCTTAGGAGTAGAATGAACCATCTGTCAGAAAACCAAGACATAAATGAAGGAAGGTAGGCCAGCACCTGGTCACTGGCTGGGGGTCAGAGTGGGGCTGCTCAGACAGACACCTGTGACGGGGGATGCACACACAGGGTTGAATTAACAAGACAAGCTAGACGATGATACGTCCAGAGAGCGGTTAACGGTGGGGAGGGGGCAGGAAGGGGCGCGTGGTGGTTCAGACGTGTCTCGCGGGCCAGGGAGGCTACCTCTCTTACTCTTCACACCTTCTGCAAACTACATCCTGGTGTGTGCAGTTACTACGTAATACAATGAATCCTGTGTGTCTTTCTAACTCTACTCATGGGCTGTGAACGCCAGTATGGGGGAGCAGGGCTGCAGGACGGACCCTCCATGCCTGAAACCTCGCCAGCATACCGAAAAGCATCCCCTGCCACACTGAAAGAAAAGAATGGTCTGCAGGGACTCTCTCAATCCCCAGAGAAAACAAGAGTCCTGGCCTGGAGCCCCCGGCCGGGTGTCACGGAGGGGAGGGCACAGCAGGTGTATTCGGCGAGATTCCTGGGGCGCCGATGCTCCCGGGCGGGACAGGGGACATAAGTAGCTGGGGCTGCACTGTGGCTGGGGCACGGCAGGGAGCAGGCTCAGCTTCCTGACTGGAGAGTCCGGAGGACTCAGGGGACCCTCCTCTTGGCCTCATCGCTGACCCTTCTTAAGGGGCAACGTTGGGGAATGACATAAAAACGGCATGACCCCCTATCGACCCGAGAGCAGGACCCAGGCGCTCAGGGGCTTCTCACCACCCTGGGTCCTAAGAGTGTGGGTTCCATTTGCATCTCCCACCCCGAGGGGCTGCTCCAAGGATGGAGCCTTCAGATACGGATGAGTGGTTAAGACACCTGTGTGGTATGGTCACTGAGCCCGGTTAAGGCCTCTTCATAAGCTTGTCAGATTTGGCAGGCCGGTGTAGGGGTCTATTGGCCTTGCTGCTGCCCAAGACAAGCCTTATGTGTAAGTTCCCTCTGCTTCTTACAACTGTCGTCTGCAAGCCCGTCTCTGGGGTCTCTCCCTGCCCTCTGAGTACAGGGCCCAGTTTCAGACCACACCTGCGGCATTCCCAGGAGGGTTTCAAGCCAGCAGATGACTCGTGATCTCCAGCCAGCCCCACTGCCCATCATGTCCAACCAACCCACTGAGCCTGTCCTGCGGTCCTTGCAGGAGATGCTCCCTTCTTCCTGAGTCTGTGCCCCGGACATAAGAATGTCAGCAGCACCCGTCCCAGAGGACTGTCAGAAAATCACATCAGACAGTCCAAGGAAGGGGACGGAGGCTCAGTGTGTCCACTGTCTGTGATGGACCAAATTGTGGCACCGCCAAACCCTGCAAATTCCCTGTGCTGCACCCCAACGAAGAGAAAATGCGGTCCCTATGGTCAGTCCTAATCCCATAGGACCGATGTCCTTACAAGAAGAGGAGATTAGGATGCAGAGATGCACAGAGGGACGCCCACGTGAAGCTATGGAGAGAGGACAGCTGTGATACTGTGGCTTATAATAAGAAATAGATATTTGGTCTCAAAACCTTCAGACATTTCTGTGATTCGGGTGATAAGTGTGACTTTTGCTATTTATAGCAAGCCCCTGCCTACCACACCTGAGTGTGTTGATGAGGTGACTTTGGAAAGCCCCTGATGATGGCAGCTGTGGCCAGGGGACACAACCATGGGGTTCAGAGGGCTTTCGGGCTGGGGGACAAAAATGCATGCACATGCTGGGAGCGTGGTGCACCCTGAGCTCCGTGGGGAGAAAAGCTCCTGCAGGCAAGACCATTCCAGATCTCGCTGTGGCTGCTGATTCATATCCTTTCGTGCCTTTGCAACAAGCTGGGAAGTGAGCAAGTGAAATGTCTCTCTGAGCTCTGTGAGCCGCTCCAGCGAGTTAATGGAACCCGAGGAGGGGGCCGCGGGAACCTCAGATCTGTAGCTGGCAGGTCAGAGCACGGGGGACCCCACACTTGTGACTGGCATCTGCAGTGAGGGGGTCTGTGGGCCTGAACCCCGAATCTGTGGGGTCTGACACTATCCCCACATAGATGGTCAGAGCTGAGTCACACTGCAGGGCCCCCCGCTGCTGTCACAGGCTTGCTTGGCGTGGAAGAAGCACCCCTCCCCCACACACATTTGGGGATCAGAAGCGTCAGAAGTGAAGCAGAGGATTGAAAGTCCGTGAAACACACAGAAGCATGTTTTCCACAGCAAGCCCGTGTGCATGCCCACGTGCAAGCCCGTGTGCAAGCCCGTGTACACGCCGGGGAGAGAGGCCTCAGGAGGAACCAGCCCCGCACACGCCTGGAGCTCAGACTCCCAGCCCCCAGGACGGAGAGATAGTACACGTGTGTTGTTGGAGTCGCCCAGGCTGTGGTCTTTGTTACACAGCCTCAGCTGACGGATACGTTATCCTTACACTTAAAAGTAGCATTAGAATTAGTTCTTTTTCTCCCTCCCACTTAGACGGGAGTTTCTAGGTGTGGGGACAAGAGAGACTTCCTTCGCTCTCGCTCTGGGGGGTAAAGCTGAAAGACGTGAGCCTCGGGGGGCCGTGGGTCATTGCATTTCTTGTCGCATGAGGCTGGTCCAGGAAGCCAGGAACTGGATTCTAGGCTTTTCCAGCTGTGCACCTGCCCCTGCCTGTCTGACGGGCCCCACCGGGAACTGCCTCCGATGGTCTGGCGACCCCGTCCCCAAGAAGAGAGGCAGGTGGAGACTAGAACTACCCCAAGAAAGAGATCTGACCCATGCCCACCACTGCCCGGGGGGAGAGGGTGCAGACTGGACAGAGGGGCAGCTCTCTGCCATGAAGACGGTTACCCAGAAAGGGGTAACAGCAGACCCCAAAGCAAGGAAGCCTCCGTGGTTTAGCTGTCCACACTGGGATGTGGGAAGGAGCAGAGACATGGCCTGTGGAGGCTGCTGCCACCTGCTAAGGTAGCAGAGACCCAAACAAACGCTTCCAGCTGTCACTACAGAGCCTGTGGCTTGGGTCCCAGTGGCTCAGAGTAACTGCGCCCTCGTTAAGCCACAGGACCAACCTTCCTGCATGTTCTGGAATAACTGGCTTTGCTCGCTGGTGACCCCCATCCCATGGTAGAGGCCGTGACCTGACCTCCGGCGTGAGGATGGATTGCAGAGCCATCACCAAGAGGCTGAAGGGGATCGGGATGTGTGACCCCACAATACACCACTTTGCAGACGGGTGATTTTGAGCTGAAGGCAACTGAGAAACAGCAAACACAGGGGGAGCTCTCTGCCCTCCTGCCTATTCTCTCTACAAGCAAAGCAGAAATTCCTATTTGGACACACAATTTCTGTTTGCAAAGGTGCCCCCTTTCCTGTGCCAGGAAGAGGACAGTGACTCTTATCACCAGAGATGGGACTGAGATGAGTCTGCATGAACAACTCTTTGGTACTTCACAGCTTATCAGCCTTTGTTAAAATGGTATAGAAGCCAATTTGTGTTTTCACTTCTTTTCTGCAAAGTCCCCATACACATACAATTAAAAACATAAGATAAAATTTGTATGCCTTCTCACCTATTAATCTGGCTGTTGTCTAATTCACAGACCCCGGGTACAGAACATAAGAGGGTAGAAGGAAAGATTTCCGCCCCCCTCACAAGGCCCATGGTGCACATGTAGTGAGTGTGAGAAATAACCTTTGCTGTGGCTATCTGCTGCATCCGGGATGCAGGACTGTTTGTTTTGGCCACAAAATCCTGACAGATACAGCAGGTTCTCTGGTAACGATAGATAAAAACAATCACATCAGCAACAAATGGCAACAGCAATGCAGGTATTAGGGCTATAATCTGGTAGACAGGGGCCAGGGGAAAGGTGTGGGGTGAACAACAAAATTGAGATCTCCAGGGGCGCCTGGGTGGCTTAGTCTGTGAAGCATCTCCCTTCAGCTCAGGTCAAGATCTCAGGGTCCTGGGATCGAGTCCTGTGTCGGGCCCCTTGCTCAGCGGAGAGTCCACCCCTCCCTTTCCCTCTGCCCCTCCCTCTGCTTGTGCTCTCTCTCTTTCTCTCAAATAAATGACTAATCTGTGAAAAGAAATTGAGACCTCCAGACATTGGAAGGATGACATGAGGTAGAAGAAGACAGGCGAAACCGGAACCAGGCCTTGAGGTTGCACGGTTGTGCGCTTGACCTAAGACCATTCCCCCCAGATTCCTGAGAGAGGACAGGCAAGCATCTCATTCACTGGGAGCCGGGTGCCCATTGTGAGGGTTACTGCAGAAAGTGTCCTGCTTTGCGAGGTGGCTGGACCACCGGGGCCCCGTCTGACACCAAGAGTCCACAGCTCTGGGGAACTGACACCCAAAAGTGACACTGAACGTAGTTCAATTTCCTCCATGCTTTATTCCATACAATACTGCCCCTAAGGTATACAGGAATGCGGGTGCTGCCCCCAGCGGCCTCGGACGTCCCTGCAGAGTGTGTACATACCCCGCCGCTCCCACAGACCGCAGGGGATCTTAGTGCAAGCTCAAGCTTTAATCTCACAAAGACTCTCCTGACCCAACCAGCCAGGCTCCTCTGAGCCCTGTCCTCCTCAAGACCTCATCCGTGGGCTTCCGTGTCCAACCCTGCACAGCCCAGTTGTAGCAAGAATCCTGCTGGGTCCGCTTGGCAAGACACCCCCTCCTTGATGCCTGATCTAGCTCCTCAACCCCCATTTCTGACATATTCATGCATCTTTGCCAGAGCAAGGATCTTGATGGGCCAATGCCATCGGCGGAAGGCTGTGTCTCCAAAAATCAGATGTTGAAACCGAACCCCCAGTGTTATGGGTTTTGGAGGACGGGGCTTTGGGGGGTGACGAGGCCCTGAGGATAGAGCCCCCATGATGGGATTAGTGCCCTTATAACAGACTCCAGAGAGCACCCTTGCCCCATCCACAGGGAGCAGACTCCGTCCGTGAACCAGGAATTGGGCTCTCACCAGACACTGGATCTGCCAGCACCTCGATCTTGCACTTCCCAGCCTCCGAAATTGTGTGCAATACGTTTCTGTTGTTTACAAGCCCCCCCGTCTCTAGCATCCTGCTGGAGCTGAGCCTCTCTCTCGGCTTGCTGGTCCAAATCTCCAGCCATCTCTGCTGTGTTTGCAGCTCAGCTCTGTTGTAGTCTCTGCATCTTTGCACTCTTGCAATAGTGCTGAATAAAAACTGTCTTTACCCCCTTTACCTAGTGCCCAGTTTACCTCTGACTATAACCTCTGAAGGGGATCAAAACATGTCACCCCCGGAAAGGCCGGTTTGGCATAAGGATGATTTTGAGCCGAAGGCAAGTAAGAAAAAGCAGACACAGGATGAGCTTTCTGCCCTTCTCCTGCCTAAAACAGGACGTAAATCCCCCTTGTGAAGGTGTCTCCACCATCCCTGTACCAGGAAAAGGAGAATAACCCTATCACCAGAGATGGAGGCAGCACCCAGATGAGTCTGCATAAGCCAACCTTATTAAATAACTCTGATTTAGTTGGTTTCCCCACATACATTTACCACCCACAATTTACCACCCAAACTCCCTTTTGTCTTGTCAGTTCTGCACAATAGATCACCCTTTGTTAAAATTGTACATAAGCCCCCGAGTCTGTTGCTTTGGGTTTTGGAAATCTTACTATGAAGCCCACAGGCACATAAAAAAATTAACATCAAGTAAAAATGCATATGCTTTTCCTCTGTTATCCTGTGGTTTGCCTGTTTAATTCACAGGCCTCAGGGTTAGAATCTAAGAGGGTAGAGAGAAAGATTTCCCTTTCTTACACCTTAGAAGAACAAATGCTCTGAATGCACAAAAATCATCAATTGAAACTTTATATTTCCTTTCAGACTTTAATTTTGTGTTTCTGTTCCTCTGACTAAAAGTGGCAAACAAAACATCCAAATCTTTGAGTGAATCGGATCACGTCCAAAACCAACCTACTTCCAACTGTGATGGCACGTTATTGCTGCAGAAATATAATGACATACAATGAAATCGGCTCCCAACCCAGAAAACGTCTCCACAAAAAGCAAGGAGAAAGCAAGTTTGTTGTTGAATGAGCATCCAACCAGAACGCCCATGAGACATTCCCAGGTCTTTCTTTAGCCATTGAAAAGATTTGCATGCATTTCCAAGGGACAGAAAAAGAAATTCTGAAGGGGAAGGGTGGGGGAGTCTCTTATGTTCCACAAGGAGACCTAAACCTCTTACTTTTCATTGTGTTTGTTCTTACAGTGAGATGCTTTCTGAGAGCTTTACAAATAGCGGTGCCAGGCCCCTCCGTAGAGATTCTGAGCTGCCCCCACATAGGGTGGTTTAAAGCTTCCCGGGGGCTGGGGCACCTCGGTGGCTCAGTTGGTTGAGCATCTGAGTCTTGATCTCAGCTCGGGTCTTGATCCCAGGGTCATGATTTAGAGCCCCTGGGAATGGAGTCTACTTAAAAAAAAATCCTGCGGCAAGATGGGGAGGATCCTACTGTGTAGCCCTGGTGCAAAACTCAGCTCTAAAGCAAACCTCCCTAGGGGAACCTGGGTGGCTCAGTTGGTTAAGCGTCTGCCTTCAGCTCAGGTTGTGATCCCAGAGTCCTGGGATCGAGCCCCGCATCGGGCTCCCTGCTCAACAGAGTCTGCTTCTCCCTGTCCTCTCTGCACCTCCCCTCTGCTATTGTGTTCTCTCTCAAATACATAAATAAAATCTTTTAAAAAAATAAAGCAAACCTCCCTTGGCAAGGCGTTCCCACGATGGAGGGATAACATCAGGAACACTCTAAAGAAGCAAGGTAACAGACTCATAAGGCGCCTGCCCTGAGGCCTGCAGTCACTGGCATTTAGATGATGGAGAACGAGGAAAAATATGTAAGAAAAAGAAGAGGAACAGTACCAACCTAAAGTCCTGAAAGACCTCATCACCTTGTTTGGATCCTGATTCAAAGCAACTTTTTTAACAGCCACTGTTGAGATAACAGGTGGACTCTGGGTAACGACCAGAGGGCAGATAAAACAAGTAATTACTGTGTGTGGTGGTTATGCAAGAAACACAGTTTTGGAGATGCGTGGGAAGTGTGGGGGCCACTCCAGACCCCAAAATTGCCACATTATTTTAAGATAAAGACACTTAAGATTCAACAGATGCAAAAGAAAGCCTCCTGGGAGCTTCTCTTGTTAGACTAAAAGCAAGGTCTGGGAAATGAGGCTGCCCTAAACCCCTCTGGGAGCGGTTTCCCACCCGAAGGAGATGGACCACTCATAGCAGTACAAACAGGCTCACAAGCTTTCTTACCTCCCGTTCTCCTCAAAACCCACTTGCCTTTCCTAAACAGACCTGCTCGTTGGACCCATAGAGGCCATTTCTCCCCTCCGTTTCCCCTACTAAGTCAGGTGTACACCTTATGTTCCAAAAAGCCTTCTACCATTTAACAAGCCGGCTAGTTCCTTGGCGGGCTCCCAACGCATACAAAATACACGCAGTATTTTTTCCGGATGCTCGGTCTGCTGTCACTGCAACCGGCAGGCTCCAGATATTTCCTGCCCTACAGGAAGCAGCAGGTGGAGGTGAGTGCAGGGGTGTCTGGGGTTTGCTCAAACAACACAAACATGCTTCCTCCCAGACAAGACAGGACGACAGATACAGCAACCACCCTAAAAGGTGTTAGTATGGGATCCATTGCTTTCTTGTGTTTTCCTAAAATTTTTAATTAAAGTTTTAAACATTCTGTGACTCCATGTCCTAAAATGAAAGAAACCCTCCGCCCTTCTGGTGGAAAGGACAGCAGAGGGGTTGGGGCCTCCTGGAGGGGAGATTAGAATCAGCAAGTTGTCACCCCTCCCCCCTGCACTGCCCAGGCACGCGCACACACGGGGGTGAGCGGCCAGACTGTCCCAGCGTGCGTCTACACCCACACAATTGCTTTCCCGCCCTCCTGTGGGGGCCCAGGCTCAGTTCCCTCATCTGTCCACTCCCCCAGGACCCAGGACTTGGGGGCGTGCAGCCACCAGCCAGGGCTAGGTCGGGGTTGGGGGCAGCGACCCGTCAAAGCCACCTCCGGCAGTGGCAACACCCCAAGGGGCCGACCCTGCCTGGAGACCCCCACCCCTCCGGTCGGCCCCTCCTTCCCTACCCCAGGATCTGGAAGCCGCCCCCTCCCCTCTACCCGGCGCTGACCACTAGTGAAGCCACCACCAGAGAGGTAGGGCTGCTGCAGGCCTGGCTGAGAAGCCCTTCACCTCCCCCAACGGGGCGACCCCTGTTCATTTCCCCCAACCCAGCGACCCCTTCACCTTCCCCAACGGGGTGACCCCCTTCATCTCCCCCAGACCCCTTC
>NC_058409.1:27094-27961 GCF_002201575.2 Neomonachus schauinslandi
TCAACTCACACCCCCGCCCCCGCCCCTGCCCCTGCGGCCGCCCCCGCCCCTGCTGACGCCACAAAGCCCTGCTCCCCCGTGGCCATCGCTCCGATGGTCTTCAGCGCGCAAACGCAGGCTTTCCGGGGCGCTGTTTGCGCGCTTCGCTGCGGACGCCCTTCGAGGTGCGGCCCGCGGCCCCCTCCCCGGTGAGTACCAGTCCCTCAAGACCCCGAGGCCGGCGGGTGGTCACCCGGTGGGCGCTGAGGCTCAGGTCGGGACCGCGTGCACTGCCGGCCCAGTAGCAGACCCCGCTTTGAAGATGGTTACAAAGTGGAAGCAGAGGGCGAACTACTTTCCCCACCCTACCCCCGCATTTACAGAGGAGCAGGGACGGAGGGTGGCCTGTCCGTCGTCACTGACCCGGGGCCCTGGGGCGGCTCCGCGCGGAGCCGGGCCCCCAGCCCACCAGCCTGCCGCGCTTCCCCCTGCTTCTGTCGGGTGTGCAGCAGTGCACCTCGGGGTGGCTGAGAGTTGAGAGAGACACTGACCCCAAAGTCTCTGCAGAGACAGCTCCGGATAAACTGAAGCCCCTGTCAGGGACTGTGGAATGTCTGAGGCACCCGGACCCCACCCCTTCAGATGACTGCAGAAACAGGAGCTGGGGTCGGGAGTGCAGCCCAGGAATGATGTGCAAATCCAGCCTCTAACAGGGCTCCAGTAGCCCCCGGTGACTGCTGGCGGCTTTGGACTCCAGGGCATGAGGTCAGGGGTAGTGGCAGGCCAAAGTGTGTGCACGTGTATGAGCCCTGTGTGTGTGCATACCGTGTGCGCGTGTGCAGTGCCCTGTGCATGTGTCTGTATGTGTGCATGTGTGTATACCGTGTG
>NC_058409.1:27971-28180 GCF_002201575.2 Neomonachus schauinslandi
GTGCCCTGTGCATGTGTCTGTATGTGTGCATGTGTGTATACCGTGTGCGCGTGTGCTCGTGTCCTGTGCATGTGTTATGTGTGTATACCGTGTGTGCGTGTGCTTGTGCCCTGTATGTGTGTATGTATCTGTGTATACTGTGTGCGTGTGCTCGTGCCCTGTATGTGTGTATACTGTGTGTGCGTGTGCACGTGCCCTGTGCATGTGTG
>NC_058409.1:28190-54557 GCF_002201575.2 Neomonachus schauinslandi
TGTGTATACTGTGTGTGCGTGTGCACGTGCCCTGTGCATGTGTGTATATGTGTGCATGTGTGTATACCATGAGCGCGTGTGCACGTGCCCTGTGCATGTGGGCAGTCTTTGTGTGAGTGCATGTGTGCATACCGTGTGTGCGCGCCTCAGTGTGTGTTCCTGCAGTTGCACCTGCGTTCGTGTGTCTATGTTCTGGGCATGCATGCACACTACACCTTGTCAAGGAAGACCACAGTCGGTCCATAGTTAGAACAGTAGAAACACTTTGTTCAGGGTTATTGCAATAGGGGGAAAGAGATCCTGGCAGAGAAGTGGGTCATGTCAACATAGGGGGCACAAGTCAGGATTTATGGCCAAAGAGCAGAGTGGTGGGGGGGTGGGTCAGTGATGGAAAATCATGAAGAGGTGCCATGGGGAGGGGGATTCTTGCCAGACTGGCCTAACAGGATTCTTGCTCTAGACAGGTCAGTGGGGGGCTGAGGAACTAGGTCAGACATCATATTGGGGGGCACTCTAAACCAGCTTAGCATGATTCTCCCTAACGTGGGTGGGGCCAGCCAAAGACAGAGTCCCTGGAGGAGGGTGTGAGGGACATTGTATTCCTTCCCCAGGAGACATGGATGCCTTGGAACTTGCCAGAAAGCTGCAGGAGGAGGCCACATGCTCCATCTGCCTTGACTACTTCACGGATCCCGTGATGACCGCCTGTGGCCACAACTTCTGCCGTGAGTGCATCCGGCTAACCTGGGAGAAGGCCAAAGGCAGGAAAGGGGGCAGGAAGCGGAGGGGCTCCTTCCCCTGCCCCGAGTGCCGCGAGCTGTCCCCCCAGAGGAACTTGCGGCCCAACCGCCTGCTGACCAAGGTGGCCGAGATGGCGCGGCGGCACCCAGCCTTGCAGAGCCGGGACCTCTGCAGGGTGCACCAGGAGCTGCTCAAACTCTTCTGTGAGGACGACCAGAGCCCCATCTGTGTTGTCTGCAGGGAGTCCCGGGAGCACCGGCCCCACAGGGTGGTCCCCATCGAGGAGGCCGTGCAGGAGTACAAGGTGGGTCCAGGGCTGGGGGCGGGGGAATGCACGAGGGGGCAAGTGCACGCGTTAGAAGGCAGGCAGGAGGACGGCTACCATAACCAACAGCCCAAGTGTGGGACCGCGTGGTGAGTGTCTGTGCGGGCCCACGACCACGTGGGCAGCCAGGCCATGGTTATTCGGGAGTCTAGGCTGAAGAAGGCCCTCCCCAGGTCCATCCAGTCAGGGCTCCAGCACCGTTGGGGAAGAGAGCGCATCCTGGTTCCTGGGTGGCAGTCTTTGCCTTGTGTCCTCACTGGGCGGGAGGCTCGAGGGCACTAATCCCATTCCTGGGGCTCCACCCTCGTGGCCTCATCACCCCCCCCCCCCCGCCCACGGTCCTTCTTCCTATTCGGCCATAAAACTTCCCAGGAGAGGGGATTCAGGGCACCTCTCACTTCTCAGAAGTTTGGGTGCTCACTCAGAAAAGGGGAGCCCTGGGAAGGTGTCTTTCTGCCACTGTTCCTTCTCGATTGGTTCCAGCCCAAAATAACTGTTGCAAAGGGGCACGTTTTGGGTGGCGTGTGTCCACCCCCAGCACCCCCTCACGGTGTTCTTTGGGGGGTGCAGCTTCAGGGGATGCCGTCCAGATGCCAGCGTGTGAGGGGCCCTGACCCCACATCCTGCTGTCTGTGTCCCACAGTTGAAGTTGGAGGCGGACATGGGGTACCTTCGGGAGGAGATGATGAAGACGGGGAAGCTGCAGGCCAGGGAGAAACAGACCGTGGCCGAGTGGCAGGCAGGTGCTGGGGGCCGGGGTGTGCACACACAGCAGCCTCGTGGGGTGGGGGGCGGGGGGAGATCGCTGTCCTGTGTGGATGAGACGCACCCAGAGCTCGGAGGCCCCCCTAGAATCAGGATCCGGGACATGCGCTCGGCCCAGGCTGGCTGCGGCACGGACACGGGACCAAGGGTCCACTGCATACCCCGCCCGGTACCCCAGACGCTCCCACTCCTCCAGGGACGGCTCATTTTCTGGGGGTCGTCAGCGCCCTGGGGTGGAGGGCTGCCAGCATCCCAGCTGGTGGGTGCAGCTGGCCAGGAAGAGAGTGGACCCCTGGGGCACCAGGTCCCCAGGAGGTGCCTCACACCTGCCCCCCACCCCCGCAGGTGAAGGTGAATGAGCACAAGCAGCGCATCCTGCTGGAGTTTGAGAAGATGGGCCTCCTCCTGCTGGAGAAGGAGCAGTGCCTCCTCCAGGCCCTGAAGCAGGAGGAGGACGAGGTAGTGGCCAGGCTGCGGGAGAGCACGGCCACACTGGAGAGGCGGAGCCACGCCCTGGAGAGGCTCCTGCTGCCACTGGAAGACAGGGATGAGCACACGCCCCTGCAGATGCTGCAGGTGAGGCAGGCGCCCTGCTCACCTGGCCCGGGGTGGGGGGGAGCCCTCAGCACCCCTGCACACCTGGCCGGGGGTGGGGAGCCCTCAGCACCCCTGCACACCTGGCCGGAGGTGGGGAGCCCTCAGCACCCCTGCTCACCTGGCAGTGGAGGGGAGCCCTCAGCACCCCTGCACACCTGGCCAGGGGTGGGGAACCCTCAGCACCCCTGCTCACCTGGCAGTGGAGGGGAGCCCTCAGCACGCCTGCACACCTGGCCGGGGCGGGGGAGCCCTCAGCACCCCTGCACACCTGGTCGGGGGTGGGGAGCCCTCAGCACCCCTGCTCACCTGGCTGGTGGGGGAGGAGCTCAGGCCCAGGTGTGCTCAGGGCCGGCTGACTGCAGAACAAATATAAACAGGGAAGGCTCTGACTCAGTCAGCTGTGGCTGCGTAACAAAGACCACAGGCCTGAGGCTCCAACAACACGTCTACTGTCTCCCCGTCCTGGGGGCTGCCAGGTGTGGGCGGGGCTAGTTCCTCCCGAGGCCTCCTTCCTCCCTGCGTCCTCACAGGGCTGTCCCTCTGTGTGTTGTGTCCTAAACCCCGCTTCCTGCAAGGACTCCGATCTGCTGGGATCAGGGCCCGCCCTAGTCACCTCACTTTACCGTAACCCCCTCTGTAAAGACCCCATCTCCAAATACAGCCACCTTCTGGGGCCCTGGGGGCTGGGGCCCCGGCGTATGCATTTGGAGGACAGTCTGCCCAGGCCCCAGGCCCGCAGACTGTGTCCCTTCCCTTCCTAGCCCAGGGCGGTGATGGGGGGCGAGGGCTCACTGGCCCGGCGAGGCCCTGACAGCGGGGGGTGACGGTGGCTGACAGGTGGGAAAGTTGTCAAGCTCGGGGATCCACAGCAACAGCTTAGATTCCACACACGCACAGGCGTGTTGAGACACCAGAGGCAGATGCTGCCGCAGGGCGCGGACATCCTGCCTGCCTGGATTGGTCCCAGGGCTTGTCTGTCGTCCTGAGCTCCCGTGGGCTTTGGGCCCAGGGAGCCACCTGCTGCAGACAAGTTAGACAGTTGCCCAAACTTTGGGGAACGTTTTGTCTTCCATTAGAAAGCGGCTGGTCTGCAAGCTAATAGGCAGACGTCTGAAGCACAAAAGGCCCCATTCGATGGTCACCAGTCACATCCCCCCACCGCCACCGCCGCCCCACACCTTCATCGCCCCTCGTGAGCAGGACAGCTTCCAGCGTCCTCAGTTCCAGGGGGAGGGCAGGGGGCCCGGTGGCCAGAGGTGAAGGATTCCTGTGTGTGGCCATGGCAGGGTGGCGCTCTGGAAAGTGGGTACGGGGCCCCAGGAGAACATCATAAAGCCCTTCTAGCTCTGCAGACCGGAAATGCAGCCATGACACCCCACATTCCTCACGAGGCCTTGCCCATTTACCTCCCCGCTCCCTGTCTCACAGGACATGAAGGAGCTCCTGAGCAGGTACGTGGCCACCTGCGGGGGAGGCAGTGATGGGCGCAGGGAGGGCTCCGCGTGGGGCCAGAGGGGACAGTGAGACCTGTGTCCACTGGAGGAAGAACAGCCTGAGTATTCAGTACCCGGAGGCCACCCCTACTGTGCTGAGGACAGTCTGCAGGGTCCCCGGGCAGATAGAGGTGCTCAAGAGTTTTCAAGGTAAGCAGGGGCCCTGGTGCTCTCGGCTACTCCCCGCCCCGCCCCTAGTCACTCAGCGTGAGCCGCCAGTTGGGGCGACTGTTCCGTAATGGCCAGTCACGCTCTGGGCCCTGAGCTTCTGCTCCAGGGCCATGCTCTCCATTCTATTCCTATGGGGACACAGATGGAGACACCCAAACGGCCCCCTGACCCCCATCTCCTTAGCACCACTCATATGGACAGGTGGGGTAGGGACCCACGCAGGGACCCAGGCTCACAGCTGGACTCAGCCTTGGGGAGGCCTAGGGGATGGCCAGGGACGGCAGGGATGATCCGGCCCCTTTTCCCATTTTCCCCTTTTCCAGGCCCCGGGCCTGTCTGCAGAGGATGTGGTGCCCGACCCCACCACCGCATACCCCTACCTCCTCCTGTATGAGAGCCGACTGAGGCGCTACCTGACTGCCCCACTAGAGGGCGTGCCCCACAGCAAGGACAGATTCCTGGCCTACCCCTGTGCCGTGGGCCGGGAGACCTTCTCCGCGGGAAGGCACTACTGGGAGGTGGGCATGAACCTCACCGGTGACGCGCTCTGGGCGCTGGGCGTGTGCAGGGACAATGTGAACCGCAGGGACAGGGTCCCCAAGTCCCCTGAAAACGGGTTCTGGGTGGTGCAGCTGTGCAAGGGAAAGAAGTATCTGCCGGTCACATCCGCCCCGGCCCCTGTCACGCTGGCCGAGCCCCCCAGCCACGTAGGGGTCTTCCTGGACTTCGAGGCAGGGGACGTGTCCTTCTACAACCTGAAGGACGGGTCCCACCTACACACCTACACCCAGCCTGAATTCTCCGGCCCCCTGCAACCCTTCTTCTGCCTCGGGGCCCCCAAATCAGGCCAGATGGTCGTCTCTACAGTGACCTTGTGGGTGAAGGGATAGGGGCAGAGGCTGGAGCGGTGCGGGCGGCCCTGGTTTCCCGGGAAGGTGAGGTGGCCCAGCTCAGCACAGGCCACCTGCCAGGCTTACCTCTGGCGGTTTCACAAAGATGAAATATCCTGATTAAAGCAGTTAAATGTTAAGAAGCTATATTGACACGTGTTTCATAAAGGAAACTCTGAAAAGCCGCTGAGTTTCCTAGTGGACCGATTCTGAGTAAGGACATCCAGTACCAGGCGCGGTGTGGCGTGCCTGCCTTTAAAAGCTGTCCCTGGGATCCCCGCGCCCACCTAGGGATGGAGCCCGCGCACTGGCTCTGCTGACTTCGGGTTGTTCTACGTAGAGCCGCGGCCTCCAGGGTCCACCTGCTCTGTCTTCCATACATTCCATGTTTGCACCTTGCGCGGGTGTGTGTGTGTGTGTGTGGGGGGGTGATGGGAAAACGAAACTTTCCACGCTGATCCCTAAAAACCTCAAGGGAGGTTAAGCTGCACAAGCCGGGACGCAATTCAGAGTAAGGGTCATGGGTGGGAGAGACTCCTCTCCACCCGCCGTTCTCTGCAGTTTCAGGCGCATTCACAACCCTGCGGCCGCCGGGCACCCCAGAATCCCACTCAGTGTATGCCTTCCCCACGCAGCCCAGAGTGCCCGCAGGCCGAGCCCCTCCCTCCACGCATCCCGATCGTGCCCGGCCCAGGGGCGCACGGGGCACGGCTTGGGGCTCGCCGCCGCAGCCTCAGGCCCCCTTCGTCCTCGCAGTCGCTGTGCTGGGCGGGGAACCCGGCGAACGTGCGGGGCGCCCCGATGGCCCGGGTCCTGCAACCGGTTGGGACGCGAGGGAGCAGCGACCCGGAGCTACGAGCGCGCGCGCAGGCAGGGGCAGCGCCGCCGCGAGGTCACCGGGTGAACAGCCTCCAACTCTGTCCCGCCCGCGGGCCGCGTGACAGGCCGCGGCCAATCCGAGGCTAAAGCGGGTTGTTCCAAAGGAGGGAAAAAAAAAAAAAAAAAAACCAGCTGCTTCCTGCTTCCGCCGCGGCTCCTCTTCCTGTCCGCGTCGGGGAGCCCTGCGCCCCGCGTCCCCGGAGCCCTGAGTCCCGAGTCCCCCGGTGCCCTGAACCTCGCGACCTCAGGTGGCCTGAACCCCGCGTCCCCCGGAACCCCCGCGTGCCCGGCGCCCTGCGCCACGCGTCTCCGGAGCCCCCGCGTCCCCGCGCGCTCTCCAGAGTCCCGGCGCGGAGGCCACCGCCCGACCCGGCGGAGAGCGCCGCCTTCCTCCGCCCCACCGGCGCCATGGCCGCCCCCGACCTGTCCACCAACCTCCAGGAGGAGGCCACCTGCGCCATCTGCCTTGACTACTTCACGGACCCGGTGATGACCGACTGCGGCCACAACTTCTGCCGCGAGTGCATCCGGCGCTGCTGGGGCCAGCCCGAGGGCCCGTACGCCTGCCCCGAGTGCCGCGAGCTGTCCCCGCAGAGGAACCTGCGGCCCAACCGCCCGCTCGCCAAGATGGCCGAGATGGCGCGGCGCCTGCACCCGCCGTCGCCCGTCCCGCAGGGCGTGTGCGCCGCGCACCGCGAGCCGCTGGCCGCCTTCTGCGGCGACGAGCTGCGCCTGCTGTGCGCGGCCTGCGAGCGCTCGGGGGAGCACTGGACGCACCGCGTGCGCCCGCTGCAGGACGCGGCCGACGACCTCAAGGTGCGGGGCGGGGCCTGGCCGGAGGCCCGGGGTGGGGGAGGGGGGCGTACAGAGGGTGTGCGGGCAGCCAGTCCCAAACCCGCACCCTCCTGGGACTGGGCCACCAGCCCGGAGATCGGGGAGAGGCGTGCTCTCTGGGAGGCGCAGGCCCTGCTAGGACTTCCCACGGTGGGAGTCTGGAGGGACCGGGCAGGTGTGACTGACCATTGGCGGGGATGGAGCTCAGAGCAGGAGAAAGCAGGAGGAGAACCTTAGAGGTAGCTGGTCTCGGAGGGAGGTAGACAGACAAGGCCTCAGCCCTCAGAGGGTTGTGGGCAAGGCTGGGCTGTGGGAAGTCAGCCAGGCCAGGATGGGTGGAGGACAGAGCCATTGCCCTGGGGGTCAGGTGCCAGGGTTGCTGCGGCCACCAGGCTTGGTGAGTGGGATACTTGGGGCCACTTCTGCCATCCGACATGCCAGGGATCAGCCCCGCTTTGACTAGGCTGAGATGCCTCCATCTGTTCTGGAAATGCATGTCTTTAAAATCCAAACCAACCCTCACCCCACTGCTGAGAGCCTCGGGGCAAACACTCCCCCGGCTGCTGTCATCTGCATTGCTCACCGGACCTCGGGACTCCTGGAACCGAGGTATGGAGTGCCTGGGTGGCACCCTTCCAGCTTTGTGAATGTGGTTTGCATTTGCTCCTGGCCAGGAGCGTGTGTGTGCTGGGTGCTCCGGGGACATGGTTTGGCAATTGAGTCAATGCTTGGCCACTTTGTCGCTGTTACAGAGCAAGCTCTGGGACACAGAACAAACTGGTACCCGATCTGCATCAATGGACTCGTTGTGACAGATCTCTATAGTCTTGCTTACGACTCTAGGGCACAACACACGTGTGGGATACCCCACCCTCTGTGTTAGCCCAGCAAGTGCGCACTCCTGTCACTGAGCGGAAGGTGATCATGAGGGCAGAGAGTGACCAGCAGCTCTCCAGAGGCAACTCCCAGCTGGCCCGATACAGACCCTTGGGACAGCACTTACCCCTTCCTGTTGTAGGGGAGACAAAACCTTTTTCTCTAACCTGTTAGGTTCGCTGCACGAGGCTTGCAAATTAACCCAACAAAGGCAGAGTAACAAGTGAAAAGACGTACATTTTATTAGTCTTTTCAATCTCATAGACACAAGGGGCTTCACAGAGAAGAAGTGAAAGACCCAGTTAGACTGAGTTTTTGTTCCATGTTAACGTCGAATAATAAACTGGGGAGCAGGGGCTAGAGAAAGGAAAGGGGATTTGGGCTTCTAGCGCCAGGAAGACCTAAGGACTTGGGGCGGGGGGAGACTGATGGAAGATCAGGGTTATGCGAGTAAAAAAGTCTGTTCAGGCAGACTCATCTGTGACAAAGAGTCATCTGTGCTGAGTGCTCTCCCCTTCCTGGTACAGACAGGGAGGCAGAAAGGAGGAGGGCAGAAGGCCCTTCCTATGACGTCCTTGTGTCCAAAGTGGCCTACTCTGGGGTGGCACATTCTGACCCCTTCACGGTGCTGATGCCTCGCTGGTCTTCGTCCTGGGGATGCCCAGCAAACTGTCTTTACCTGCCCCCCGGGCGGGCTGTGCCTGATATTCGCCTATCCTGGGGTGCTGGGTCCTGAAAGCACCACCTCCCCGGCCTGGGTCCAGCTGGAAGTCGGACGGAGCCTCTAGTCAGGCAGAGCTGCGCCGGCTAGGGGCCTACAGAGAGCCCAGGGCAGGCATGGAGAAGTAAGGGGGCCGGGATTGGGGGAGGTCAGGACACGACGTTCCGGCGAGGGGCCTGGGTGTCCGGGCTGTGCCCTGGCTGGCTAACCTGAGGTTGTCGGCCGGTCATGCCCACGACTGTGGTTCCTGCCAGCGGACTTCAGGCTCTGCGGGCTTGACGTTGACGGGAGCAGGGCCCGGGCCCACACAGCAAAGGTCACTGTGGTCTCGCTTTCCCGCAGGGGAAGCTGGAGAAGTCCCTGGAGCATCTGCGGAAGCAAATGGAGGATGCACTGCTGTTCCAGGCGCAGGCTGAGGAGACCTGTGCCTTGTGGCAGGCAGGTGGCCCAGAGCCCGAGGTCGCGGGCGGGGAGCGGCCGGCACCTGAGCCCCCGCGGGGGGACACTGCGGCCCTCAGCGCCGCGCAGCTCCCGAGGCAGGAGCCCTGTTGCAGACCCTGCGGAAACCCCGCGTCGGGGCTGAGGGCGGGGGCGGGCCGGGGCGCGGGGTGCGGGTGGGGCAGGCCCTCAGCTGTGCTGTCCGCCCGCCCGCAGAAGATGGTGGAGAGCCAGCGGCAGAACGTGCTGGCGGAGTTCGAGCGGCTGCGCCGGCTGCTTGCGGAGGATGAGCGGCGTCTGCTGCGCAGGCTGGAGGACGAAGAGCTGGAGGTGCTGCCCCCGCTGCGGGACAGCGCGGCCCGCCTGGGGCAGCAGAGCGCCCAGCTGGCCCAGCTCATCGCTGAGCTGGAGGGGCGCTGCCAGCTGCCGGCGCTGGGGTTGCTGCAGGTGAGCCGCGCCGCGCGCCTGCACGCGCGTGCCCGTGAAAGGCGGGGGCGGGCTCGCCAGGGCAGGTACCCCTCGTGGGTCTTGCGCAGTGGACACAGGTCCCGAACCCCGCCAGCAGTTCGCGGGCCGCTCCTGGAGCCCGTTCGCGCTCGGGCCGGCCTGCGCGGCGGGTGGCATCCAGGGTGCATGGGTCACCAGGCTGGCTCCAAAGGTCCGCGTCCACTGTGTGGAGGAGAAAGCCTGGCAGGTGTCCCGTCGGAGCCCTGCATCAGCCCCGTGTCGCCCGGACACTCGGCCTGGCTCCTGACCCCCGGCCCCAGGCGGGAGTGAGGACGCTATGCGCTCTGTGCGCATCCCAGGGCACTTCCCGCGGGGGGTGGCCCTCCTGAGTCCCAGAGCTGAGCGGACCTCCAGGGACCAGGCAGAGGCTCTTGACGGCCCTCCTGGGGTTTGACCTTGGTCCTTCCACCGCTGCTGAGACCTCGGGTGGTTTCCGGCCTGGGAAACAGGAAGAACCCCAGGCTGGTGTCTGGGGGGAGTGAGGGAAGTCGGCAGAAGTAGGCTGTGGTCACTGAGGTGGGGTCTGGGTGGCCAGCCAAGGAGGTCAGGGGAAGTGAATGGTGCTGGAGAAGCCAGAGGAAGTGGAGGTTCTGGAAAGAGGAGGGGTCAGCCCCAGAAGTGAGATGAGAACCCCAGGTCTGTATGAATCGTGATTTGGGGTCTCAGCTTAGATGTCCCAGTGTGTGGGACATCTGCACTCTTGGATTTCATACTAAAAGTGACCCCCTGTGCCCCCGCTGCCCCTCCCTGCTGCCATCTGCTCGCCACTGCCCCCTACCTGCTTCCCACTGCCCTCACCCCTACCTGCTCACCGCTCCTGACCTGGGGTCTTTGCCTGGGTGGCCAGCTATAGGGAAGAGCCCCCCTCACCCCTCCCCCAGCCTCAGGGCTTCCCCTTGCCTGTGCTGGGGGTAGGGGTGAGGTCTGCGTGGAGGGGCAGGACAGCAGCCCCGGGCAGCCCCCCCCCCCCCCAGTTCACTGGTGTCAATAAGGGAGGTCAGGTGTGCCCACACCATCGGACCTCAGTGTTCGGTGGAGGCCCATCACAGGGAGTGGCCAGGTCAGGTTCTGGCACCTGTGGTGGGCAGGGGGTGTGCCCTCACAGAGGAAGTGAGGGTTTGGGTGACATCAGGAGGCCACACCCTGGGTCCCAGCTTCCCTTCCAGGCTTGCCGTGTAGCCGTCCTGTGTAGGTGCAGAGCCTTTTCCTAAAGGAACATGTGTCTCCCAAGGGGCCAGGTGGTGTACATGGAGGCCAACCCCTTTCCTTAAGGTTAAGACCCCTGCAGGACTCTCGGGGCAGGGAGGGTCTTGTGTGGTGTGTCCACACATACTGTTCCTGAGTGGGTTGGCCTGTGACAACAAGCACTATCCTCTTCACTTCCCAGTGCCCCAGAGTGGGCCACCCACCCCGCGAAACTACCAAGGACAGGCTCTTTCTGCTTTGCCTGCTGCCCACACCAAGCTCCTTGTGCCCCAGGCCCTTTGCACATGTCTCTTCCAGTCCTGCACTGTTCCCCTCACTGTATCTTCAGAAACCTGCAGTCTCCCTTTTCCTTTGAGGCCTTATGTGTCTTGTCGTACCCTCCCGCCAACCAACCCACACACAGACCATCACTCGTGTGTGTGCAGATCTCCCACCTTGAGGGAAACCCTCTATAGGCACCATGTCTTACTTACCTCTGCACCCCTGATGGTTGGTGCGTGGTTAGAATCTCCGCGGGTGGGCCGCCTGTGATTGACAGTGTGGACCGGCCAGGTACCTGCTGTTCTCGGGGGTTGTTCTAAAAAGACCAAAGACTTCCCATCAATAGCCAGTGTTCTAAGTAATTGAATGTCCCAGTCAGCTTGGGCTGCTAACAAATACCACAGGCTGGGAGGTTTAAACAACACACATTTTTTGTGTCCCTGTCCTGGGGACGAGAAGTCACAGATCCGGGCGTGAGTGGGGCTGGTTCCTCCGAGGCCTCTCTCCTGCCCGTGTCCTCACGTGGTCGGCGGCGTGTGTATCTGTTCCTTGATCCCCTCTTCCGGTAAGGACTCCAGTCATGCGGGATCCGGGACCACCCTAGTGACCTCCTTATACCTTAACCACCTCTGTAAAGACCCCATCTCCAAATACAGCCTCATTCTGAGTTCCTGGGGGTTGGGTCTCCAACATTTTGATGCGAGGGACACGGTTAGTTTGTGATGCTGAGTGAAATGCTTGTATGTGTCATTATGGGAGAGCAGAACATCCAGGTGGAGAGGCCTCACCTGGAAGGTGGGTGTGTCACGGTCTCCGGGAGGGCAGGCGGGCATGTGCGTGGGACCAGGCACCAGTGAGCCCTGGGAGGCGGGAAGCGCTGGGCCAACACAGACATGGCTCCCCGCTGGGGGACCGGGTCCCCGCCCGCCTGTCCCACCACCCAGGGGCGCTGGGGACTGCGTGGGTGAGCCGGTAGCTGAGGCGCTGTATCCTCCGAGTGTGCTGAGGGAGTGAGGGCAGGTCTGCAGGGCTGGCCGTGCCCAGAGGCTTTCAAGGGTCCCCGTGTCTGAGCTGCATGGGGGGACAGCCCATGCGTGGGTTCTCATCACGTGTGTGTGTGTCTGCAGAGCGGGCAGCACAAGGGTTTGGGGGCACTGTTGGCCGGGACGTGGGGAGGATCAGAGGATCGGGGACAGGCGCTGATGCCGCGTGTGTCTCTCCCACAGGACATCAGGGACACCCTGCGCAGGTAGGAGCCGCGGGCTCTCCCCGGGGAAGGTGGGCGGGGCGCAGGGTGGGGCTGCCCTGGGGCGTGACGCCTGCACCACCCCTGCAGGGTCCAGGATGTGAAGCTGCAGCCGCCTGAGGTGGTACCCATGGAGATGAGGACGGTGTGCAGGGTTCCGGGGCTGGTGGAGGCCCTGCGCAGATTCCGAGGTGGGTGCCGTGTGGTCCCGAGCGCCTGCGCGCTCGCGGGGCCCGGGTGGGTCTGCGGTAGGAGTGAACCTAGGCTCCCGGTTCACAGAAACCCCCGTGGGGGCAGGGGCTGTGGGCTGACGCGTGCAGGGGTAGCGGAGGTGAGACCCGAGCCCCCACCCGCTGGGGTCCAAGAGGTGCCAGAGCGCCTGCGTGCCCCCCAGGCGTGGGGAGTGCCGCGCGCTCCAGGAACTGAAAGGTGTGGGAAGATGGCTGTAGGAAGCCCCTGGGGTTTTTTCTGTCCTCTAAAGGAGGGCGCATGGCAAGGGAGCACGGACCACTTTCTAGAACGTTCCCAGTTGCGGGGGCAAGCCGGTAGGTGATTTTTTCAGACAGAGCATCGTGCGGCATGCTCAGCGCGCAGGCAGGGGTGCACGGGCAGGCCTGCTGACTCACGGGGCGACCTCTGCTCCGTCTGCAGGGGACGTGACCCTGGACCCCGACACCGCCAACCCCGAGCTGGTCCTGTCGGAAGACAGGAAGAGCGTGCGGCGCGGGGACCTGCGGCAGGCCCTGCCCGACAGCCCCGAGCGGTTCGACCCCGGGCCCTGCGTGCTGGGCCGGGAGCCCCTCACCTCGGGCCGCCATTACTGGGAGGTGGAGGTGGGAGAGCGGGCCAGCTGGGCGCTGGGCGTGTGCAGGGAGAACGCCAACCGCAAGGAGAAGGGTGAGCTGTTCGCGGGCAACGGGTTCTGGATCCTGGTGTTCCTGGGCAGCTACTACAACTCCTCCGAGAGGGCCTTCGCCCCCCTCCGGGACCCGCCGCGGCGCGTGGGCATCTTCCTGGACTATGAGGCCGGACACCTGTCCTTCTACAGCGCCACGGATGGCTCCCTCTTGTACGCCTTCCCCGAGACCCCCTTCTCGGGGACGCTGCGGGCCCTGTTCTCGCCTCTATCCAGCAGCCCGACCCCCATGACCATCTGCAGGCTGAAAGGCGGGCCTGGGGACTCGCTGGCTCCCCAGTGAGGGGGCCTCCCAGCTGCTCAGGAACCTGGGCATCTCCTGAGGTCCTCTGAGCTGGGGAAGCGCTCACGGTGCCCGGTGGATGTGCGGGTGCGCACTCACTCCTGCAAGCGTGTGCCCGCGTGTGCGGGGCCGGCTTGGTCCTGCCGTCCGGGCGGAGGGCCCTGAGACACCCGCGCTCACCAGCTCCGGGCCCTGAGCCTTGCGCGGCCCCCACCCCCCGCGGCCCTGGAGCTACCCCTCCAGAAAGCTGCGGCCAGGAGGCAGCTCCAAGGCCGCGCGCCCGTGTGCAGTCCGGCCCTGGAGAATGGGGGGCGGGTTGGGCTTGCCCTGCAGTAGCCAGGTACCCGGTGATAGGCCAGAGGAAGCTGGGAGCAGGACACCCGAGCACCCCCTCCCCCGAACACAGACCACTGGGGGCTTCTGGCTCCTGTTGCAGATAGAGCAGGTCCGTGGGGAGCAGGCACAGAAGCCCCCCGGTTTCCCTCCACGCTGCCCGGAGAACCCCCAGCTGGAGTCACCCTGGCAGTTCTCTCCTCGCTGGCCTGGGGGCCTCCTGACCCCAGAACTCCGCGTACCTGGTCCCCAGTCCTTCCTGCCCTGCCTGGGGGCAGGTGAGGCCTCAGAGAGCATCCCCCACACACCTTCTGGCTACCAGAGTCTGGGATTTGTCTTTGCTTTGTTCAGACTTTGCCTCACCCTCCCTAAAGGTCTGCCCCAGCTTCTTCGTACCACTAGATTGTATTTATTGTAAGGACTGTTCTCACAGTAAATAAACTAACTGTTGTCTGTAATCCACTGTCTGCAATTGGGGGGAGGGGAGGAAATGCCGGAGAGGGGTGACACAGAGGCAGGACCCCCAAGGTCAGGTTCAGGGGCGCTCTTCTGTGTGTTCATTTCACACAGCGGCCTCAGGAGTTGTGTTGTTTTTTCAGAGAGCCTGAAAATACTCTGCAGGCGCCATTGTGTTCAGTAGCTAAGTACTTTCCCGTGCACTTGGTTACACAATCATTCTCCCATTCTGGGGCTTTTTGCTGTACACACACACACACACACACACACACACACACACACACACACACACAAACACACACACACACACACACACACACACACACACACACACACACACACACACACCCATTCCGTCGACAGTTCCTTCACATTACATCGGAGAGTGTTTCCCCCGCCCCATGGACCTGGGTTCTGGCAGTTTCCCACCTCTCTCCAAGCAACTTCCCTCTGCCTCACTCCCTGAATCTGGGCGATACTGGCTGTTTTCCCCAGAAGCAAGATCGGGCTGTGAGGGTTTGGGACTTGCACGATGGCCATCAGAAACCCAGCTGGAGGGACACCCTCATGGGTAGGAGCACAGACAGGCACACGGCCACACGCGGGACACCAGGACGGACCCTCTGGAAACTTGCCTGCCCCCTTCTGAGGGCTTAGCTCAGAGCCCCATGATAAGAGATCAACAATAGAAAAACAAGTTCTCGACACCCAGACCTCGTGTACTGGGGGAGATGACCTGAGAAAACGAGGACCTCAGAGCAGGAGCCTGGAGCTGCAGCTTACGCGTGTTCAACCAGCACACGATGTTGTGGACACATGTCGGGATGCGTTAGGCTTCAAGGCACCAGCCCCGTGGAGGTAAACAGCGGTAGACGAAGGCTAGTTAGTACGATCCTGTGGGGTCCCCCAGTGCCATGTCCAGGCTAATAGGGTCTAGAGTTCTCTCCTGTGACGGGCAGTCCTTCCTGGCATGAAGGACAGAGACAGGGACACCTAAATTTACATCCTGCTCTTAGAGATAGAGGAAGGGCATGCTTCTCACCTGCCTCGAGCTCAAATTAATCCTCCTGCCCAAGTGGGCTACTTGCAGCTGTCACACTCTGCTACCCTGCGGCAGGGAGAACGAGAATAAGCTTCAGTGATGCCCATTCACGAGCGTGGACCTGAAAATCACATGCTTGCTCTTTCCATGTGGCCTGCCTGCTTGCCTCCAAGGACCAAGGGTGCCATCCGCTGTTGCAGATGGTGGACAGACCTCTCCAGCAGCATGCAGGCTCCTGCCTGTGGAGCTGATACCCATGTGAGGGGTGGGTGATGACCTGTCACAGATGTCCCTACTAGCAGGTGTGAGCCCCTCCATGACCCACTGACGAGCCCCTCCGCCGGCTTTCAGCCCCTCATGATGGGTGAGTGCTCTGGAGGCGGATACGGCAAGGAATCAAGTGCAGAGCCAGGATGTGTGGGATGTGGCCAGCCATCTAGAGCTTCCAAAAATAACCCTACACACAGCCCACCGTGTCCTGGAGTGCCCAGAAGCCTTACTTCCTGTTAGCTCAGCCGTCCAATGGGGAAACGGAAGAGAAAGCAGGTAGAAAAGAAAAGCAGGCCGTCTGGGTTGTGCTAAGTGGAATGAAGACAATATTCAGGAACGGGACGCCTACTCTAATCTTATGGCATTAGTAAGTACGGTAAAAAGAAAATCCAACACTAAAGCCAAACCTGCTGGGGCTGGCACTCAGTCTCTGCAACCCTTCCCCTCCTTCTGCACCTCTCCTGGTCAGTAGAGCATCCACAAAATGGTATTTTATTTATTTTATTTTATTTTAATGTTATGTTAGTCACCACAGTTAGTCATCATTAGTTTTTGATGTAGTGATCCGTGATTCGTTGTTGGCGTATAACACCCAATGCTCATTACAACACATGCCCTCCTCAATACCCATCACCAGGCTAACCCATCCCCCCACCTCCCTTCCCTCTAAAACCCGCAGTTTGTTTCTCAGAGTCATAGTGTCTCATGGTTCATCTCTCTGATTCCCCCCCCCCCTCATTTTTCCCTTCCTTCTCCTAATGTCCTCCATGCTATTCCTCATGTTCCACAAATAAGTGAAACCATATGATAATTGACTTTCTCTGCTTGACTTATTTCACTTAGCATAATCTCCTCCAGTCCCATCCATGTTGATGTAAAAGTTGGTTACTCATCCTTTCTGATGGCTGAGTAATATTCCATTGTATATATGGACCACATCTTCTTCATCCATTCATCTGTTGAAGGGCATCCAGGCTCTTTCCACAGTTTGGCTATTGCGGACATTGCCGCTATGAACACTGGGGTGCATATGGCCCTTCTTTTCACTACATCTGTGTCTTTGGGGTAAATACCCAGGAGTGCAATTGCTGGGTCATAGGGTAGCTCTATTTTTAACTTTTTGAGGAACCTCCACACTGTTTTCCAAAGTGGCTGTACCAACTTGCATTCCCACCAACAGTGTAAGAGGGTTCCTCTTTCTCCACAACCTCTCCAACATATTTCCTGTTTCTTTCCCTGTCCATTTTGGCCATTCTAACTGGTGTAAGGTGGTATCTCAATGTGGTTTTGATTTGGATTTCCCTGATGGCTAATGATGATGAACAGTTTTTCATGTGTCTGTTAGCCATTTGTATGTCTTCTTCAGAGAAGTGTCTTTTCATATCTTCTGCCCATTTTTTGACTTGATAAAGAACTTTTTAAACTCGGCACACAAGATGGTTTTAACAGACAAAACATCTGTCTTCTCTTGTTCCCTCACATGGAGACACCTTACTGCACCTAATCCGACAGCAGGTCAGTGACCTAAGCGATGTCCCGCTTCGCCCCGAGGCCTCGGGGAAGCTGGGTGGAGTCTCTGAGAGCACAGCCTGGATCTTAAATACCTTCACTGAGGTCTTGTACTTCACCTGCGGCACACGTACAACTCGGTGATTTCGCTCGCTTTGATAGCGTTGCGCACCCAGCAGCGCGCACCCCGTCACCCCGGGAGCGCTGGAATCACACCCGAAGTGGAGCCCGCCCGCGCCCGCGCCCCCCCAACCCGAGTCCGCACGACCCGAGGGTCGTTCTGGGGGTGCGACGGCGCCTGGAGTCCGAAGGTCGGGTGGAGGACAGCCCAGTCCCACCTGCGCTGCGCGCGACCGCCCCGCCCATCACCCCGCATCCCCCGCACGTGCCCCTGCGCTCCTCAGGCTCCACAACCCCCTTCACCTCGCCCAGCAACCACCCGCATCCTCCGCATCCCTGGGCCCCCTCCTCGGTCCTCCCATCCCTGCTTCACACCCCGCGCATCTCCCACATCCCTCCCACCCCCGCCCTTTCGTACCCCAGGTACCCCACACCCTCCCTGCTCCCCACGCCCCTGTCCCCCACGTCCCCTTAGCGAGTGCGCCCGCCTGAGTCCTCTGCACCCCCGCACTGACCCTGCCCTGCACAGCCCGACCAGCCTCCCGATGACCCTAGTACCGCCCTAGAATCCAGCTGTTTCAAGTGCACAGTCCTGGCCGGTAGATCCCTGACGGTTGTCTGCATGTTGCTGGATTCAGTTTCCAGGAGTGTTACGTTCGTGGTCGGTGACGTGGGTCTGCAGCTGTCCGGGGCTCTCGGTTCCCTGCCTTACTAGTTTCTGAGCCATCTCGCGCAGGGCTGCTCTTTCCTCCATCGTGGTTTTCTGGGACTTTCCAGAGAAGCCTTCCGAGTCCTCGCTCTTCTACTTTCTGTTCCTATATCTGTGTCATTGCTTCTTTCAGGGCTGTTCAGATTCTCCATGTCCGAAGTAACATTTCTCCTCTTTCATGTTTCATTTTGGTGATTTCCTTGTTTTTTCTTGGTCGGTAAAACTAACATTTTGTCAAAATGATTTTGACGTTTCCGGACAACTTTCCGTTTCCTTTGGTATTCTCTAGTTTTTTCTGTTTGTGATTTCCACCCTCGACATGATTCCCTCATTTTGCTCACTTTGGGTTTGGTTTGCATGTCGTTATCTCTGTTTCTTTCTTTCTTTCTTTTTTTTTTTTTGCTTGTTCTCCCTCCAACTTTTTTTTTTATTCTTATGTTAATCCCCATACATTACATCATTAGTTTTAGATGAAGTGTTCCATGATCCATTGTTTGTGCATAACACCCAGTGCTCCATGCAGAATGTGCCCTCCTCAATACCCACCACCAGGCTAACCCATCCTCCCACCCCCCTCCCCTCTAGAACCCTGTTTGTTTTTCAGAGTCCATCGTCTCTCATGGTTCGTCTACCCCTCCGATTTCCCCCGCTTCATTCTTCCCCTCCCGCTACCTTCTTCTTTTTTTTTCTTAACATATATTGCATTATTTGTTTCAGAGGTACAGATCTGAGATTCAACAGTCTTGCACAATTCCCAGTGCTTACCAGAGCACATACCCTCCCCAGTGTCTATCACCCAGTCACCCCATCCCTCCCACCCCACCCCCCACTCCAGCAACCCTCAGTTTGTTTCCTGAGATTAAGGATTCCTCATATCAGTGAGATCATATGATACATGTCTTTCTCTGTTTGACTTATTTCGCTCAACATAATACCCTCCAGTTCCATCCACGTCGTTGCAAATGGCAAGATCTCATTCCTTTCATATCAGTGAGGTCATATGATACATGTCTTTCTCTGTTTGACTTATTTCGCTCAACATAATACCCTCCAGTTCCATCCACGTCGTTGCAAATGGCAAGATCTCATTCCTTTTGATGGCTGCATAATATTCCATTGTATATATATACCAGATCTTCTTTATCCATTCATCTGTTGATGGACATCTTGGCTCTTTCCACAGTTTGGCTATTGTGGACATTGCTGCTATAAACATCGGGGTGCACGTACCCTTTCGGATCCCTACTTTTGTATCTTTGGGGTAAATACCCAGTAGTGCAATTGCTGGATCATATGGTAGCTCTATCTTCAACTTTTTGAGGAACCTCCATACAGTTTTCCAGAGTGGCTGCACCAGCTTGCATTCCCACCAACAGTGAAGGAGGGTTCCCCTTTCTCTGCATCCCTGCCAACATCTGTTGTTTCCTGACTTGTTAATTTTAGACATTCTGACTGGTGTGAGGTGGTATCTCATTGAGGTTTTGATTTGGATTTCCCTGATGCCGAGCGATATTGAGCACTTTTTCATGTGTCTGTTGGCCATTTGGATGTCTTCTTTGGAAAAATGTCTGTTCATGTCTTCTGCCCATTTCTTGATTGGATTCTTTGTTCTTTGGGTGTTGAGTTTGATGAGTTCTTTATAGATTTTGGATACTAGCCCTTTATCTGATATGTCATTTGCAAATATCTCCTCCCATTCTGTCGATTGTCTTTTGGTTTTGTTGACTGTTTCCTTTGCTTTGCAAAAGCTTTTTATCTTGATGAAGTCCCAATAGTTCATTTTTGCCCTTGCTTCCCTTGCCTTTGGCGATGTTTCTAGGAAGAAGTTGCTTCGGCTGAGGTTGAAGAGGTTGCTGCCTGTGTTCTCCTTTAGGATTTGGATGGACTCCTGTCTCACATTGAGGTCTTTCAACCATTTGGAGTCTACTTTTGTGTGTGGTGTAAGGAAATGGTCCAGTTTCATTCTTCTGCATGTGGCTATCCAATTTTCCCAAAACCATTTGTTGAAGAGACTCTCTTTGTTCCATTGGACATTCTTTCCTGCTTTGTCGAAGATTAGTTGACCATAGAGTTGAGGGTCCATTTCTGGGCTCTCTGTTCTGTTCCATTGATCTATGTGTCTGTTTTTGTGCCAGTACCATACTGTCTTGATGATGACAGCTTTGTAATAGAGCTTGAAGTCTGGAATTTGATGCCACCAGCTTTGCTTTTCTTTTTCAACATTCCTCTGGCTATGCGGGGTCTTTTCTGGTTCCATACAAATTTTAGGATTATTTGTTCCGTTTCCTTGAAAAAAGTGGATGGTATTTTGATGGGGATTGCATTGAATGTGTAGATTGCTCTAGGTAGCATTGACATCTTCACAATATTTGTCCTTCCAATCCATGAGCATGGAACGTTTTTCCATTTCTTTGTGTCTTCCTCAATTTCTTTCATGAGTATTTTATAGTTTTCTGAGTACAGATCCTTTGTCTCTTTGGTTAGATTTATTCCTAGGTATCTTATGTTTTGGGGTGCAATTGTAAATGGGATCAACTCCTTAATTTCTCTTTCTTCTGTCTTGTTGTTGGTGTATAGGAATGCCACTGACTTCTGTGCATTGATTTTATATCCTGCCACTTGACTGAATTCCTGTATGAGTTCTAGCAGTTTTGGGGTGGAGTCTTTTGGGTTTTCCACATAAAGTATCATATCATCTGCCAAGAGTGAGAGTTTGACTTCTTCTTTGCCAATTTGGATGCCTTTGATTTCTTTTTGTTGTCTGATTGCTGTGGCTAGGACTTCCAATATTATGTTGAATAGCAGTGGTGATAGTGGACATCCCTGCCGCGTTCCTGTCCTTAGGGGGAAAGCTCTCAGTTTTTCCCCATTGAGAATGATATTTGCTGTAGGTTTTTCATAGATGGCTTTTATGATATTGAGGTATGTACCCTCTATCCCTATACTCTGAAGAGTTTTGATCAAGAAAGGATGCTGTACTTTGTCAAAAGCTTTTTCTGCATCTATTGAGAGGATCATATGATTCTTGTTCTTTCTTTCGTTAATGTATTGTATTACATTGATTGATTTGTGGATGTTGAACCCACCTTGCAGCCCAGGGATAAATCCCACTTGGTCGTGGTGAATAATCCTTTTAATGTACTGTTGGATCCTATTGGCTAGTATTTTGGTGAGAATTTTTGCATCCATGTTCATCAGGGATATTGGTCTGTAATTCTCCTTTTTGATGGGGTCTTTGTCTGGTTTTGGGATCAAGGTAATGCTGGCCTCATAAAATGAGTTTGGAAGTTTTCCTTCCATTTCTATTTTTTGGAACAGTTTCAGAAGAATAGGTATTAATTCTTCTTGAAATGTTTGGGAGAATTCCCCTGGGAAGCCATCTGGCCCTGGGCTTTTGTTTTTTGGGAGATTTTTGATGACTGCTTCAATTTCCTTAGTGGTTATAGGTCTGTTCAGGTTTTCTATTTCTTCCTGGTTCAGTTTTGGTAGTTGATACATCTCTAGGAATGCATCCATTTCTTCCAGGTTATCTAATTTGCTGGCATAGAGTTGCTCATGATATGTTCTTAGAATTGTTTGTATTTCTTTGGTGTTGGTTGTGATCTCTCCTCTTTCATTCATGATTTTGTTGATTTGGGTCATTTCTCTTCTCTTTTTGATAAGTCTGGCCAGGGGTTTATCAATCTTGTTAATTCTTTCAAAGAACCAGCTCCTAGTTTCGTTGATCTGTTCTCCTGTTCTTTTAGTTTCTATTTCATTGATTTCTGCTCTGATCTTTATTATTTCTCTTCTCCTGCTGGGTTTAGGCTTTATTTGCTGTTCTTTCTTCAGCTCCTTTAGGTGTAGGGTTAGGTTGTGTACTTGAGACCTTTCTTGTTTCTTGAGAAAGGCTTGGATTGCTATATACTTTCCTCTCAGGACTGCCTTTGCTGCATCCCAAAGATTTTGAATAGTTGTGTTTTCATTTTCATTGGTTTCCATGTATTTTTTTAATTCTTCTTTAATTTCCTGGTTGACCCATTCATTATTCAGTAGGATGCTCTTTAGCCTCCATGTATTTGACTTCTTTCCGACTTTCCTCTTGTGATTGAGTTCTAGTTTCAAAGCATTGTGGTCTGAACATAGGCAGGGAATGATCCCAATCTTTTGGTACCGGTTGAGACCTGATTTATGACCTAGGATGTGATCTATTCTGGAGAATGTTCCATGGGGACTAGAGAAGAATGTGTATTCCATTGCTTTGGGGTGGAATGTTCTGAATATGTCTGTGAAGTCCATTTGGTCCAGTGTGTCATTTAAAGTCTTTATTTCCTTGTTGATCTTTTGCTTAGATGATCTGTCCATTTCAGTGAGGGGGGTGTTAAAGTCCCCCACTATTATTGTATTGTTGTCGATGTGTTTCTTTGCTTTTGTTATTAATTGCCTTATATAATTGGCTGCTCCCATGTTAGGGGCATAGATATTTACAATTGTTAGATCTTCTTCTTGGATAGATCCTTTAAGTAGGATATAATGTCCTTCCTCATCTCTTATTACAGTCTTTGGTTTAAAATCTAATTTGTCTGATATAAGGATTGCCATCCCAGCTTTCTTTTGGTGTCCATTAGCATGGTAAATGGTTTTCCACCCCCTCACTTTCAATCTGGGGGTGTCTTTGGTTCTAAAATGAGTCTCTTGCAGACAGCATATCGATGGGTCTTGTTTTTTAATCCAGTCTGATAACCTGTGTCTTTTGATTGGGGCATTGAGCCCATTTACATTCAGGGGAACTATTGAAAGATAGGAATTTAGTGCCATTGTATTGCCTGTAAGGTGACTGTTACCGTATATTGTCTGTGTTCCTTTCTGGTCTATGTCACTTTTAGGGTCTCTCTTTGCTTAGAGGACCCCTTTCAATATTTCTTGTAGGGCTGGTTTTGTGTTTGCAAATTCCTTTAGTTTTTGTTTGTCCTGGAAGCTTTTTATCTCTCCTTCAATTTTCAGTGACAGCCTAGCTGGATATAGTATTCTTGGCTGCATATTTTTCTCATGTTGTGCTCTGAATATATCCTGCCAGTCCTTTCTGGCCTGCCAGGTCTCTGTGGATAGGTCTGTTGCCAATCTAATGTTTCTACCCTTGTAGGTTACATATCTCTTCTCCCGAGCTGCTTTCAGGATTTTCTCTTTGTCTATGAGACTCGTAAGTTTTACTATTAGATGTCGGGGTGTTGACCTATTTTTATTGATTTTGAGAGGGGTTCTCTGTGCTTCCTGGATTTTCATGCCTGTTTCCTTCCCCAAATTAGGGAAGTTCTCTGCTATAATTTGCTCCATTATACCTTCTGCCCCTCTCTCTCTTTCTTCTTCTTCTGGGATCCCAATTATTCTAATGTTGTTTCGTCTTATGGTATCGCTTATCTCTCGAATTCTGCCCTCGTGATCCAGTAGTTGTTTATCTCTCTTTTTCTCAGCTTCTTTATTTTCCATCATTTCATCTTCTATATTACTGATTCTCTCTTCTGCCTCATTTATTCTAGCAGTTAGCGCCCCCATTTTTGATTGCACCTCATTAATAGCCTTTTTGATTTCTACTTGGTTGGATTTTAGTTCTTTTACTTCTCCAGAAAGGGTTTCTCTAATAACTTCCATATTTTTTTCAAGCCCAGCTAGTATCTTTAAAGTGATGATTCTGAACTCTAGATCTGACATTGTACTAATGTCCGTATTGAGTAGGTCCCTGGCAGTCGGTACTACCTCTTGTTCTTTTTGTTGAGGTGATTTTTTCCGTCTTGTCATTTTGTGCAGAAGAGAATAGATGAATGAGAGAACAAAATGCTAACAGAGTAACAATGTCCCCAGAAAATATACTCTAAACAAATCAGCAAAGACCTGAAGCAGTGGAAAAAGAAATGGAAAGAGAAAAAAGAAAAAGAAAAAAAAGAAAAAGAAAAAGATAAAGATAAAAACAAAAACAAACAAAACAAAACAACAACAACAACAAAAAACCAGAATGTGATCAAATATGATCAGGCCGGTATATAGATCAGTGCCACACCCTAGATTTTGGGTGTATTTTGGTCTGTTAGAAGAAAGTGCCTCCCATAATTTTAAAGAAAGAAAAACTTATATATGTACAAAAATAAGGGTTGATATGATGAAGGGATGGAATATGACTGTAAAGATGGAAATTATAAAAAATTTTATAAAAGGAATTGATAAGAAGTTGTTTGAAAAATGAAAGAAGAGGATTTAAAAAAAGAAAAAAGGAAAAAAAAGGGAGAGGATGTGATCAGGCAGGGGAATAGAAAACACCATATACTAGAGATTTAGGGTATATTTTAATCTGTTAGAAGAAACTATCTCAAAATTTTAAAGAGAGAACAACTTATATATATAAGCCAAAAATACGGGTAACTACTATGAGGGATAGAATATGACTCTAAAAATGAAAAATAAAATTTTTTTTTAAAAAAAGGGATTGATAAGATGTTGGTTGAAAAAGGGAAAAAGAAAAATTAAAAAAAAAAAAAGAAAAAAAGACAGTTAAAAAAAAATTAACTTTGAAAGACTAAAGAATCATGGTAAAAAATCCATGAATTCTATGTGCAGTAGTCCCCTAGAGCTAGAGTTCTGCCGTTCTCATTGATCGGTAAACTTGGTCTTGGCTGGCTGTTCTCGCTGATCTTCTGGGGAGGGGCCTGTTGCCGTGGTTCCCAAATGTCTTTGCCAGAGGTGGAATTGCCCCGCCCTTGCCCCCTCCCGGCTAAGTAATCTGCTCGGGTTTGCTCTCCGGGGCTTTTGTTCCCTGCGAGCTTTCCGTACAGGTTTGGAGGCGGAGAGTGAAAATGGCGGCCTCCCAATCTCCGCCCCAGAGGAGCCAAGAACTTGGGGCCCCACTCCTCAGTGAACCCCCAGAGAAAAGCCGTCAGTCACTCCCGTCTCCCCGGCCTCCAGCCGCACTCCGTGCTCACCCGGCCTGTGACCGCGCGTTTCTATCTCTGGCACCCGACCCCGGGTGGAGTCTCCAAACCCAGCAGATCCCTGCGGTGCCCTCCCGCGCGGCTCCTCCCGGGGGAGGAAGGTGAGTCTCCCCGGATCTGCCGCTTGTTGGGTCCCTGCTGGAGGAGCAGGGGCCCAACTGTGCCGCGGATCACGGTTGATGGCAACCCCGAGCTGAGAGCCCGCGCCTGGGCTCCGCCTCTGCAGCCGGGTCCCCGCTCCGTTACCTGGGAGCTCTGCCACACTCAGGCACCCCCGGTCTTTCTGTGACCCCGAGGGTCCTGAGACCACACTGTCCCTGAGGGTTCCACCCCCCGCTTAGCCACCGGAGTGACGTCCCTCGGCGGAGCAGACTTCTAAAAGTTCCGATTTTGTGCTCCGCGGCTCTATCACTTGCCAGAAGTGGCCGACGGAGGCCCCTCCCCCGCCGTCTCTCCTCCCGAATATCGCCTCGGATTCACTTTTCCGCACGTCCTACCTCCAGAAAGTGGTCGCTTTTCTGATAAGACAGTTGTTGCTCTTCTTTTCTTCGATCTCCTGTTGAGTTTGTAGGTGTTCAGAATGGTTTGATCCCCATCCAGCCGAATTCCTGAGACCAGACGAAATCCAGGTCTCCTACCCCTCCGCCATCTTGCTCCGCCCCCCCCTTTATCTCTGTTTCTTAAAGTTGATTTCAGGTTGTTCTTCTGAACAACCGCAGACATTTGCGGCTACAAATTTCCCTTTACACACTGCTTTAGCTGTATCCCATTACTACTCATACTCTGTTTTCATCTTCATCCAGCCCAAAGCACTTTCTAATTATCTTCATGATTTCTTTTTTGACACATGGATTATTCAGAAGCCTGTTCTTTAACTTGCAAATATTTGTGGCTTTCTCAAATTTCCTTGTGTGGTTGACTTCTGATAGATTTTCTATGCTGTTTACTGTCTTGTAGCCCGGGGCATGGTCTACCCTGGAGAAGGTTCCGGGTGCACCTAACGGGAAGTGTGTATGCTTCTGCTATTTAGTGGACTGTTCTGTTGTACCAGTGTTTGTGCCCTTGGGATTTTATTTTATGAGGGTGACTCAGTGGTGACAACATGGAAAGAAGAATGTATTACTGATATTTCTCAAGAAAAAGGGGCATGCCACACCACACAGGACCACATGGGGAAGCAGCAGTTTGGGTAGGAGGCAGAAAGCAGTGAAGGGTGAGAACCAGAGTGTTTACCCTGGTTTCCACTGGAAAGACAAGGCAGAACAGGGTGAACAGCTTAGATTCGCTGGTTTGAGAAATTCTGGTTGGTGTGGGGCACAGGGGCTGGTTGTCTGGTACCTGGCCCTGCGTTGATTCAGGGCAGGGGGAATATTGGCTTGGTGTGTGAGGATCGAAGATGGCTGGTGGTGGGCTCTGCATTGGATAATTTGTTTATGAAAGAAGAGCCTTTGCTCTCTCTAAGGCTTTGCTAGCCTGGGTAGGGATAGTCTTTCCCCCAGTCAGAGAGGACATAAGTGCCAGGGCATGAAAATTACACAAGATAAGAAAATGTGGGTAATACAGCAGGCACTGTGCTGAGTGCTTTGTCATTTTTGTTAATCTTTTCAAAAACTCTTAGTTTCAATGATTTTTCTATAGTTTTCTATTCTGTTTCATTATTTTTTCCTCGAATGTGACCTTTCTTCTGTTAACTTTGAGTTAATTCATTCTTCTTTTTTATGCTCCTTAAGGTGTAGAGTTGGATTATTGATTTGAGCTCCTTCTTTCTTTCTTTCTTTCTTTCTTTCTTTCTTTCTTTCTTTCTTTCTTTCTTTCTTTCT
>NC_058409.1:54567-77687 GCF_002201575.2 Neomonachus schauinslandi
TCTTTCTTTCTTTCTTTCTTTCTTTCTTTCTTTCTTTCTTTCTTTCTCTCTTTCTTTCTTTCTTCTTTCTCTCTTCTTTCTTTCCTCTTTCTTTCTTCTTTCTTCTTTCTTTCCTCTCTTTCTTTCTTTCTTCTTTCTTTTTTTACTGTAGGTATTTACCACTACAAAACTCCCTCTTAGCACTGCTTTTGCCACATTCCATATGTTTCAGCATGTTGTGTTTTCATTTGTCACAATGTAGTTTCTAATTTCCCTTGTGATTTCTTCTTTGGTTCACTTGTTGTTCAAGAGTGTTTGTTTGGGGCACCTGGGTGGCTCAGTCACTTAAGCAAAAAGCTAAGGTCATGATCCCAGAATCCTGGGATTGAACCCCACGTGGGGCTCTCTGCTCAGCAGGGAGTCTGCTTCTCCCTCTCCCTCTGTGCTCTCTCTCTCTTGCTCTCGCTCTCACTTTCTCTCTCAAATAAATAAATAAAATCTTTTAAAAAGAGTGATTAATTTCCACCTATATGCAGGGGTTTTTTGTTTTTAAAGATTTTATTTATTTATTTGACAGACACATAGAGAGAGCACAGATAGGCAGAGTGGCAGGCAGAGGGAGAGAGAGAAGGGAGCCCGATGCAGGGCTCAATCCCAGGACCCCAGGATCACGACCCAAGCCGAAGGCAGATGCCCAACCGACTGAGCCACCCAGGCTAACATGTTTTTTAGCAGGTTGTTTTTTTTTTTCCTCCTGTTTTCCTTTTGCTGTTGATCTCTAGTTTCATTCCATTGTGGTCAGAAAAGGCAGTTGGTATGACTCAGTCTTTTTTAAATTTGTTAAGACTTGTTTTGTGTCCCAACACATGGAATCTATCCTGGAGAATGTTCTGTGTGCACTTGAGAAGAAGGTGTATTCTGCTGCTTTGGGGTGGAGTGTTCTGTCTATTACTGTTGGGTCCAATTGATCAGTAGTGTTGTTCAAGTCCTCTGTCTCCTTACGGATGTTCTGTCTGGTTCTTCGGTCCATTGCTGAAAGTAAGGTGTTGAAATTTCCTACTGTAATTGTATTTACTGTCTATTTCTCCTTTTAGGTCTGTCAGCGTTCGCCTCACACATGTGGCTGCTCTGCTGTGGAGGTGGGGAGTGGGGCCACCCCGGGCTGACATGCCACAAACACCCCCATCCTTGCCAAGGCTCAGAATACTCTCCTGAGTAAATGCTTTCAATTTGCTGTATGCTTTCCGTCATTTTCCAGTCTTTATGTAGTTGTTTTGACAACTTTGCCCAGTTTTGATGTCACCTTTTGGGAAGAGGGTTTGCTGAGCTCTTCAGTCAGCCATTTTTAAAGGGTTTGGCAGTCTCCCCACTCCTCTCTTATCCGTACAGGGAAGAAGAAGCGTTAGGAGGTGGACTTCATGGACCGGGGAAGAGATATGTGTCCCACAGCCTAACTGGTCCTGGAGCTCTTTTCCCCTCCAACACACAGCCCTCCCGGGATCCATTCAGGCATTGGGATCATGTGTCACAGATTGAGGTGCCTTGGGACCATCACCTCCACGCCCTTGCCTCAGTGGCCACGCCCCCAGCACCCAGCAGACCCAAAGTGGACACTTTCAGACACCTGCAACCCAACTCCAAACTTCCGTGATGGGACAAAAATAACGAACATTGGAGACAGTTACTTTCTCATCATTTCCTGTCCCATTTGGCATAAAGTGAATTTTACTCAACTTTTATTTCTAGATGGCTCTGTATGATTCTCTAAACTAATTTTTAAAGATATTTTTGCATAAGCATTCTGGATTAAGAATTAAGAAGTAGTTGTAACAAAAGTACAATGAGACAATCAGGTTTTTAACTTTTAAATTAATATTATTTGAGATTCTCTAATTATATAACTCTAAGGACAGCCAATAGCTCAAGATCTACAGTAAGGACACTATGTATCTCATTTATACATTATTTCATTTTTTAAAATGCTATCATTAGAGGTGCCTGGCTGGCTCAACCAGTGGAGCATGCAACTCTTGATCTTGGGGTCATAAGTTCAAGCCCCACGTTGGGTGTAGAGATTAATTAAATAAATTTTTTAAAAAAACTTCAAAAAATGTTTACAAATAAATAAAATGTTATCCTTAATAAGCTGGTCCAGTAAATGCCTTTAAAATCCTTGGTTTTAAGTCTAAAGTGTGATTGTCCAAAAATAACATTCATTCATTTATCCAACCAGCAAATATTCAGGGTTTTAGCCTGCTTGGGCCACCATGACAAAATACTATAGACTGGGGGGCTCACACAACAGACATCTATTTTTCTCATATTTTTGGTCCTGGCAAGAACCTCTTTCTGGTTTGCAGACAGCCACTTTCTTACTGCGTCCTCACATGATGGAAAGAGAGAGTTCTGCGCTCTTCCCCTTCTTATAAGGATACTAATTCCATGATGGAGGTTTTACACTCATGACCTCATCTAAACGTAATTACCTCTGAGTGGCTCCACCTCCTAACACCATCACATTGGGGGTTAGGGCTTCAACATATAAATTTTTGTGGGAGCACAAACATTCAGTCCATAATAGTACCTCTATCTACTGGGCATTGCTTCTGGGGCTGGGGACACAGAAGTGAACTCAGACCCTCTGTCCTCATGGAGCTGGAATGTGTCTCCTGGAGAAATGATTGATAAAATGGAGTCTTCCATTGCCTGAGTTGGGAAGGACAGGCATATTTACACCAGATAGAACATTAGAGTTATATATTTAGGTGATTATTAGATCACATCTTCATAACAAGTGATTTAAACCAAATCCAGTGTATGTTTTATAGCAATCCAGAAGGCAGACTGGAGAGGAGGGGAGAAACACCCCCCTCTGAGGAATATGAGCAATGGGAGTGCTCATTGCAATATAAAGAATAACCAGAATAACCTAGGATAACTATTCTAGAATAACACAGAACAACCCAGAATGTTTGTTCCACACATATGTAGGTGAGTGTCTGCTGTGTCCTGAGATACCAGAATGGACACTGCCCTAGAGCAGAAAGGAGGCTGGCCAGATGGACTTAGAAGAGGAAGTGGAGCAATGAACGGAGATAAGGTTCTGAGAAGGGGACGTAGCTGTCTGGCTGCACCTTACAGAGAACCTGCTGGAGCATGGGGAGGGCTGGGGAGGGGGCCGAGCGGTTTGAAGGTGAAGATAAGTAAGATTGGCCTTTTTCTGCAAGCACTGGGAAGCTACTGGAGGGACAGGATGAAATTTGTGTTTTGAAAGGTCACAGTGGCATGGACAGCAGGTTAGAAAGCTAGTTGGATGGGGAGGCAGTAGATAGGACACTTGCCAGAGAGACAAGAGATGTTGGCTTGGGGCGCCTGGGTGGCTCAGTTGGTTAAGCGACTGCTTTCGGCTCAGGTCATGATCCTGGACTCCCGGGATCGAGTCCCGCATCGGGCTCCCTGCTCAGCAGGGAGTCTGCTTCTCCCTCTGACCCTCCTCCCTCTCATGCTCTCTGTCTCTCATTCTCTCTCTCTCAAATAAATAAATTAAAAAAATCTTAAAAAAAAAAAAAGAGATGTTGGCTTGAATTGAGGCAATGGCCATGCAGATGGGGTAGGGGAGGGAAGCTCTCACAGACTCAGGACATGAAGGACAGAGTGGAGGGCTGGATTGGCTACTGGGAGAGAAAGAGCAGAGGAAGACTGGTGCCTGGGTTTCCAGCTTGAACATCTGAGATATGATAGAGCCCTGGATGGGGTTTGGGCAGGGTTGGGTGTATCAGGTAGAGCCTGCATTTTTGAGTTTTGTTTGATGCTGAGTGTGAGGGAGTCTTCGAGGCCCCCAAGCAGAAAGGTTGAGTTGGTAGTTAGCCAGGAGTTTTGAGTTCAAGAATAGTCATGGCAAATGCTCTTTGGGAGTGCTCAAGACCACCGTCAGGCTCAGTGATTTCCTACAAGTACTCTCAGAACTCAGAGGGTTATGGTTTATTATGGAAAAAAGACACAGGTGAAAATCGTCCCAAAGAAAGAGGCACATGAGGCAGGATCCAGAATACACCAAGAGTGAGGTTCCAGTTGTCCTCTCCTGGTGGAGTTGTGGTTGGCACCCACTGCTCCAGCAACCATACGTGGCAACAAGCATGGAGTGTTGCCAGCCACCTGTGGTCACACAGCCTTGGCTGATGGTCTGCATGGTAGACCTCCATACTCTAGTCCCTCCAAGGATCGAGCTGATACTGCGTAGGTCTTGACGTCTTCATATGGATTTGAGTTACTGTCTAATTCCTTTCATTGCGACCTCAAGGACCCCCACCAGCATTTTTTTTGTAGAGCAGGTCTATTGGTAATAAGCTCTCTGAGCTTTACACCTGAAACTAATGTAACACTGCATGTTAATGGTAATTTAATTTTTAAAAGACTTTTAAAAATAGACTCTCTCACCTTTTGTGTGTCTGGAAATGTCTTAATTGCTCCCTCACTTTTTTTAAAGAGCTGGGAGAAGCAGAGGGAGAGGAGAGAGAGAATCCTAAGCAGGTTCCATGCCCAGCAAGGAGCCCGATGTGAGACTCGATCTCGTGATCCTGAGATCATGACCTGAACCAAAATCAAGGGTCAATGCTTGACTGACCTAGCCACCCAGGGGCCCCTCTCCCTGATTTCTGAAGGACAATTTTGCCAGCTACAGAATTCTTGGTCGACAGTTTTCTTTTCTTTTACACTTTTCAATACTGCCTTCTAGTTTCTATTGAGAAATTTACTTATGATCTTATTTAGAATTCCTTGGATGTGATGAGTTCTTTCTCTCTTGCTGTTTTTTGGGTTTTTTTTTTGCCTTTCTCTTTCAACAGTTTGATTATAATGTGCTTCAGGTGGGTCTCTTAGTTTATCCTATTAGGAGTTCATTGACCTTGGATTTTTAGATTTCTGTATTTTATTAAATTGAGGTGTATTTAGCTGTTATTTCTTCAGATAATCTCTCTGACCTTTCTGTCTCTATTCCCCTTCTGGGATTTCCATAATGCGTGTGTTGGTACCTTTGATGTTGTGCCACAAAATCTTAGACTCTGTTCACTTTTCTTCATTTGATTTCTTTCTGCTCCACAGGCTAGATAATTTCTTCAAATTCACTGTCTCTGTATTCTGCTTGCACAAATCTACTGTCTAAATTCTCCTTTTTCAGGAAACCTGGCTGGCTCAGTCAGTAGAGTGTACAACTCTTGATCTCTGGGTTGTGAGTTCAAGCCCCACATTGGGTGTAGAGATTACTTAAAAATAAAATCTAAAAAAATAAAATAATAAAATAGAAATGAAATTTTTTCAATATATTTCCTGTATTTTCAGCTCAGAAGTTCTATTCAGTTTTTTTTAATACAATTTCTATCTCTTTGTTGAATATTCTTATTCTGCTCATATATTTTTTTCCTGAATTCTTTTAGTTCTTTGCCTTTGTTTTCCTTTAGCTCTTTGGTTATACTTAAAGCAGTTGTTTTAAAGTTTTTATCTAATAAGTCTAATATCTGTGCTTCCTCAGGGATAGTTTCTGGAAATTTATTCTGTACCACCGAATGGCCCATTTTTTTCTTCTTTCTTTGTATGCCTTGTGATTTTTGTTTTTGTAGAAAAGTGGGCATTTGAAAAGACAGCCACTTCTTCATGTCTTTTCATGTTGGCTCTGTGCTGGGGCAGTTCTCTACTGATTAGTTGAACATGCTTCAAGCCTAGAGATCAGATCAAAGTGAAAACTTAACGTCTTCTTGGAAATTTACTGATACATCTTGCCTGGAATTCACTGGCTTTTTCAATTCTTTTGTACACATACTGCTTTTGAATGTCTTAATTTCTCAAAGAGTCTCACTCTAGCTTCTCCTTGGGATCTTAGATTCTGTCTCTTGTATGTCTCCACCTGTAATTTCTTGCCACAAATCTCTGTAAGTCGGTGTCTTCCTGTAGCTTTCATGATCAGCGGCTGCCCCTTTTCTCCATTTGAGATCCAAGGTAGGCAAGATGGAGATCAGTCAGTCTTTCAGGCATCCACCAGACAGGTAAGACCATTGCATATAAGGTCAACTCTGCTCCACCTGGTTCAAGGGAGGGAACTGGGAACTAAACTCCTTGGTGCTTCAGACCATGATTGTGCCATGCTGGAGAAGTAGTGGGTTATGCAAACAAAAACACCATGAACTTTCATTCCATTTGGAAGGTGGCCTTTTCATGATCGGGCATTAGCTTGGTTGTTGCAGACCTTCGATTGTTTTCCAGAGCTTGTATAAGGTTATTTTAGCCAGTCTCTGTTTTTGTTTTGTTTTTTACTTTTCTAATGGAGAATAAGAATGGAGATTCCTAATGTGCCATTTTACAAATGTCACTATCTTACATGGATCAATTTTTGAATGTTAAACCAACTTAGTGTTCCTAGGTTAAGTCTTACTTTATCATCATGGATTATCCTTCTTATATATTATAGGATTCTATTTGCTTATATTTAGTCAGGTATTTTTTCTTTTATTTTTTTATTGAAGTATAATTGACATACAGGGTTATAGTAGTTTCAGGTATACAATATAGAGATTCGACAATTCTATACATCACCCAGTGCTCATCACAATAAGTGTAGTCACCATTTGTCACCAAACAATGTAATTACAATCTTACTGTTATACTTTTCATCTCCATGACTTTTTATTTTGTAACTGCAAGTTTGTACTTCTAAATCCCCTTTTCACCCATCCACCCACCCACCTCCCCTCTGGCAACCACCAGTTTGTTTTCTATACTTAAGAGTTGTTTTTGTTTGTTTCTTCTTTCTTTTGTTCATTTGATTTGTTTTTTAAATTCCAAATATGAATGAAATCATGATATTTGTCTTTCTCTGACTGACTTATTTCACTTAGCATAATACCATTTAGGTCCGTTCATGTTATCACAAATGGCAAGATTTCATTCTTTTTTAAGGCTGAGTAATATCCCATTATATGTATGGACCACATCTTCTTTACCCACTCATCAATGGTTGAACACCATTGATCCTTTTGGATCAGTGTTTTTGTTTTCTTTGGGTAAATACCCAGTAATCGATGTACTGGATTATGTAGTAATTCTATTCTTAACTTTCTGAGGAACTTCCATACTGTTTTCCACAGTGGCTATGCCAATTTGCATTCCCACCAACAGTGTGTGAGAGGGTTCCTTTTTCCCATAGCCTCATCAAGACTTATTTCTTGTGTTCTTAATTCCACTACTATTTATTTATTTATTTATTTATTTATTTATTTATTTATTTATTTATTATAGCGAGAGAGCATAAGCAAGCAGAAAGGCAGAGAGAGAAGGAGAAGGGAGCCCGATGCGGGGCTCGATCCCAGGACCCTGGGATCATGACCTGAGCCGAAGGCAGATGCTTAACCAACTGAGCCTCCCAGGTGCCCCAATTCCCCCATTCTGACATGTGCTCATTGTACTTTTGATTTGTATTTCCCTGATGATAAGTGATGTTGAGCATCTTTTCATGTGTCTGTTGGCCATCAGGATGTCTTCTTTGGGAAAGTGTCTACCCAGGTCCTCTGCCCATTTTTAAATGGACTCTTTGTTTTTTGGTGTTGAGTTTTATAAGTTCTTTATATATTTTGGATATTAATCCCTTATTGGATATGTCATTTGCAAATACCCTTACTAGGTTGCATTTTCATAGTGTTGATGGTTTCCTTCATTGTGCAATAGCTTTTTATTTTGGTATAGTCCTAATAGTTTATTTTTGCTTTTGTTTCCCTTGCCTTAGGAGATATATCTAGAGAAATGTTTCCATGGCTTATGTCAAAGAAGTTACTGCTTGTGTTTTCTTCTAGGATTTTTATGGTTTTACATCTCATATTTAGGTCTTTGATCCATTTTGAGTTCATTTTATTATGATATGTTAGTCACCATACATCATTAGTTTTTGACGTAGTGATCCACGATTCATTGTTTTCATATAACACCTAGTGCTCCATGCAGTATGTGCCCTCTTTAATACCCATAACTGGGGGAACCCATTCCCCCACCCCCTTCCCCTCTAAAACCCTCAGATTGTTTCTCAGAGTCCATAGTCTCTCATGGTTCTAATCTATATGTATTTACCAATCTAGCTATCTGGTCTAAGAGTTGATCTATATTATTATTCTACCATCTAACTAGTGAGCTATTGTATCTGTCAGTCAAGTCCAAGGGACCAGCATCCACAGTCTTGGGAGAAACCCCAAGGGTCTGTATTCTGAACACTAATTGTTTCCAAGGTACCATGAGGTAACAATAGTTTGTACAATGTGGGCAAATGAACACTTAAATCTGTATTTGGTGTTCTATGTTCTGCAGGAATTCCATGCCTGTGTTAGCAAGGAATATAACCAGAATGAATAATTTTCTGCAATGTTCACCCAACAGTTCTAGGGTTGGGGAAGAAAAGAACATCTTTTGCTGCCAGCCTCCATGCCTTCTCCTCAAGATGCCTCTTTATTTTTTTAAGATTTTATTTATTTATTTATCTGACACAGAGAGAGAGCACAAGCAGGGGGAGCAGCCGAGGGAGAAGCAGGCTCCCCGCTGAACAAGGAGCCCGATGCGGGGCTTGATCCCAGGACACTGAGATCATGACCTGAGCCGAAGGCAGATGCTTCACTGACTGAGCCACCCAGGCACCCAAGATGCCTCTTTAAAATTAGCTATCATTTTGGTTCTCCTACTTAATGCAGAAATTATTGAGGATGTATTCTAAAACTTCCCAGTTACTGGCTGTTTGTATTAAAATCTCCTACTAGGATCACCAGCACATCAGCTTTTTCTTTGATTTCCATAATTTCCTGCCTTCTCTGTGCTAGGTGGTAATTTGTCACATTTGCATGAGTACTTTGTTCACCGTGAACATAGTGAACATAGCATATCTTCGGTGTGATTTTCTATCATTTATCATCATTTCAGTGAATTGGTGCCCGGCTGTTATTGGCTCTTACCACTGCGTGCCCGGACACAGGAATCCAGACCTGGCCCATCCTCTCTGCCTCGAACGCCGCGGTCTCAGAGAGCGCTCAGGTGCAGACGCCGGGGAAGCTCCGTGTTCCCTCAGCTTCTGCTCCACTCCATCCCTCCACTTGGCACTCAAGTGGCATGACCACCGGTACCCAGGGCATTACTTCAGACCGATTGAGCCAGGAGCCGGTGCTGGGGCTGTGAGAGGCACGGCTAACACATCATCAGGAGGGGTCTGCAGGCCACGGTGGAGGCGCAAGCACAGCTCTGTCATCCCTCACCATGGGCTTCAAAAGGCCCGTGGGGCGACGGCTTCACCCAGGACTCCACCAAATAACCAGCCCCCAGTACAGGGAAGTATGCTCACAAGATCGCTGGGGTGTATGGGGGAGCAGGGGTTCAGCCTTCTGCCTCCCCAGGCATGGACTCCGGGTGAGAGTTATCCCCACACCAACTCCGACACTGGCCGGCACCCCACAGGCCACCCCGCTGTGACCCTCACTACCCGGAGTTCACGCGGACTCCACATGTTAAGGGCTCCACGAGACCACCCCCCTTCAGAGGCCAGCAGCAAGTCCCAGGGCCCACCTGCACTCCTGACCAACTGGCTGTAAGCTGGGAGGCTCTCACGAACGCCTCAGGCTCAGTAATTTGCTGCAATGATTCACAGAACTCAGGCAAACACCATACTTAAGGGTTTCATCACGAAGGAACAGCCAATGGGAGAGATGCCCAGAGCAAGGCTAGAGGGGGCACAGAGCCTCTGTGCCCTCACCTGGAACCAGGGCATCCTCCCTACAAGCTCCCTCAGCCCTGGGGTCCGGCACTTTTACTGGGGCTTCATTACACTGGTACATTACACAGTGATTGATGTGATTAAACTTTGTATCCAACCCCCTCGCCTCCCAGGAGGTTAGGGGCCAGGGGTCAGAGTTCCAACCCTCTCATCACCACACCTGGTCCCTGGTCATTTTAGAGAAACAGTCCCCATCCGAAGCTATGTGGGGCCACCAGGGGTCACCTCATTAGCATCCCACAAGAGGCTCCTATCGCTTGGGGAATTTCAAGTATGAAACTGTGCCAGGAACTGGGGACAGAGATCAGCTGCGTTTGCCATGCGTGACCCAGGGTGGCATCCCAGGCGGCACAGAGCCCTCACCGCTGGGCAGGCCCTCGGCCTCCTCACCCGCCGCGCTTCTCCCTTCAATTTCAGGGTGACGGCTGATTCACAGCCCAGCACTACCGTTCGGGCCCAGGATAAACCAGAACGTCCTCCCGCACCCACCTCTGCAGTCTGACCAAGTCTCAGCCTGGTCCTGTCCAAGCTCTGAACCTTGCAATGACAGGAGATCAAGCCAAATGTGCAATAAGAAGGAAACACAATCACTATGAGGTCGAGTTTGGGGCAGGTTTTCTCATCGCTGTCTCCATCGCCTGGAATAGTTCTTAGCATTGTAGGCTCGATATTTTGTTTCAGGCAATACATATATTATACATAACTACATATATTGTCTGCATGATCCTGATGAGGTGACCCAGGGCAGCGCCTAAATAACTTCAGGATAGGGCTGGTTGCAGGAAGGACCAGGCCTGCGTTTATACACATACTGATACAGACTTAAGATCAATATACATGTAGGTAGATACATATAGACACAGACTGATACAGCATAGATACTGTGGATAGATGATTCAATACAGATATAAGTATAAATTGACACAGATATACATTTGAATATGTATTAATCAATATATTTTGTAAGCCAATCAACAAATACATATACAAATATATATGTTTGTTGATCAAACTGTTGATTGATAAACTGAGGCAGATTAAAAATTTTTAGAGTGTATTTGGGCCAAAAATTGATTCATGGATCAGGCAGCACTCAGTCCAGCAGATTGAAAGTCATGACAAAGAACTGTACAAAATGAAGGAGTTTTATAGGCAGAAGGGAGTCATACGGGCAAAAAGGCGTTGGTTATTGCAAGGTTACTTTCCTTTAGGGAGGGGATGCGGGGGTCTATCAGGCAGATTTGCTCACCAGTGCTGAGCAGGTGATTCCTGACCGATTAGCTTAAGATTCCATTTTTGGAAGAGCCGACATTGTCATTAACATGTCTGGGTTTGGTGACATGGGGCTTAACATAAGGCATTCTTTTTGGGGCCTGTTGTATTATTTTTAATAAAATAAAAATGAATATCTGGAGGTCTGCCCATCTAGAATTCAGGCACAGCTGAAGTCCAGGGCATGACAAAAATGCATTATCAGCTCATGGCATGAAAAGGCAAAGTATATAAATGAGGGGAAAATAATGATTTAGGTATAAGAAAAATAAATTTCTCTCTGGAGGAACCTGGGTGGCTCAGTCGGTGAAGCGTCTGCCTTCGGCTCAGGTCATGATCCCAGCGTCCTGGGATTGAGCCCCACATTGGGCTCCCTGCTCTCTCCCACTCATGCTGTCTCCACTCTCAAATAAATAAATAAATAAAATCTTAAAAAATTATTTTTCTCTGTGGAAAGAACCAATCAGGAAAAACAAAAAAGAACAGCCAGGAAGACTGGCTTCGGGACAGCTTTTCCCAGATCCAGGCTGAGGCAGGTGGTTGGCCCGTGTGCTTCCGAGCAGCCCCTACAGTGAGGTGGGCATGCAGAGGGATCCCCAAGACACAGACTGCAACCCATACAGGTAACGTGATGAATTCTGCTGCCCTGGACTGAATATTTGCGTTCCACCCTCCAGATGCATAGGGTGAAACGCTGACCCCACTGTGATAGAAGGCGGCCTGTGGGAGGTGATTTGGCTGACATGAGGTCATGGGGCCCCCCATGGGATTAATGTCCACATGGGAGGAGGGAAAGACCGGAGCTCTCATCCATCTCCACCGTGCGTGGATCAACAGGAAGGTGGCCATCTGCGAGCACGAGAGCGAGATCTCACCAGAACCCAACCATCCTGGCACCCTAATCTCTGACTTCCAGCCTCCAGAACTTGGGGGAAAAAATTTCGTTGTTTAAGCCACCCATCTGTGGTATTTTGTTACGGCAGCCTGAGTAACCAAGACACCTACCCAGAGAAATAGGAAAGTAAGAGTTTTCGCAAAATGCTTTTAAGATGAACAGGGTCGTATTGTTTTTTCCCAGATAACCAAGATAATAGCAAACATGTAAGCTAGGGAACATGAAACAAAACATAGGCGAGAACCAAGAACTAGGAGAAAGGAATACAGGAAGAATACTGGAACATTTCTACCTTTCTGTCAATATTCTTAAAATGCAAAATTAATGGGGCGCCTGGGTGGCTCAGTCGTTGAGCATCTGCCTTCAGCTCAGGTCATGATCCCAGGGTCCTGGGATCGAGCCCCGCATCGGGCTCCCTGCTCTGCGGGGAGCCTGCTTCTCCCTCTCCCACTCCCGCTACTTGTGTTCCTGCTCTTGCTATCTCTGTCTCTGTCAAATAAATAAATAAAATTTTTAAAAAATGCAAAATTAAATTAATAAGATAGGACTGCCTAGCTGGTCCAGTCGCAGAGGGAGAGGGAGAGAATCTGAAGCAGGCTCCACGCCCAGCACAGAACCCTTGAATATCCCAGACTTTGGCCCTGGCCAGGCTGCAATGAGCTGCCCCAAACCCACCCTTGCTGGGAGGGTATCACAGAAGACCACATGGGGAGCTGGCCTTTCAGCCCTGCTGTGCAATACCTGAGTGTCAGAATGAGACCAGAGGGCCGCTGGAATGCCCTCCTCTGCTCAGCAGTAACTGGGACCCCTACCCTGCAATGTCAGGGGAACCCAAACTCCTCCCTCCACCAGGCACTAACAAGGTGGCACTGGTCCTTTCCCTGCCAGAGAAGTGTTGGAGACAGCCAGTCTGGGCTGCTTTCCATCACCAACAACCAATTCTCCTGTGCTCTGGACACCAGCTAGCTGTCCAGCAATTCAATTTGGTTTTGACACTAACTACCTGGAATTAACCCCAGATTCCACAGGATAAGGGCTCAACCCCCAAGACTGTTCCCACTTACAAGCCAGGTGCAAGTCCTAGGCCGCCTGTACTTCTGACCAACCAACTATACATCAGAGGTTCCCCAACTCCCTCCCCAGGTTTGACGATTTGCTAGAATGGCTCACAGCATTCAGGAACCACTTAGGTTTACCAATTTTCTATAAAGGATGCAACTCAGGAATAGCCAGGTGGAAGAGGTGCACAGGGAAAGGTATAGGAAGGGGATGGGGTTTTAATGGCCTCTCTGGGAGCACCACCCTTCCAGCAAGTTGTTGTGTTCACCAATCCAGAAGCTCTTTGAATATCATTGTTCCAGAGATTTATAGAGGGGCGCCTGGGTGGCTCAGTCAGTTGAGCGTCCGACTCTTGATTTCAGCTCAGGTCATGATCTCAGGGTTGTGAGATCAAGCCCCACATTGGGCTCCATGCTCAGCATGAGTCTGCTTGGGATTCTCTCTCTCCTCTCCGTCTGCCCCTCCCCCAGCGCTCTCTCTCTCTCTCTCTCTCTCTCTCTCAAATAAATGAATAAAGAGTTTTTAAATGAGTTTAAAAAAAGAGTTTTTATAGAGCTCAATCTCCAACCCCCTCTCCTCCCTGGAGGTCAGGGGTAGAGATGGAAGTTCCAACTCTCTAGGCACTTGGTCTTCCTGGTCATCCTGAGGCCACCCATGGGTCCCATCCTAAGTCACTTCATTAGCATAAACTAAGGTGTACTTTAAAGGAACTCTTCAGGAGTAATCAAAAACATTTTCATCACTTCCCAAAGAGCCTGGAAATTGTAGGAGTTCTGTGCCAGAAACCTGGGAAAAAAACCAAATATATTTCTTTTTATATCACAGCCAGTTAAAACGGAAACCTTAAATAAGAACCAGAGTCTCATAAAATGTTACGGAAATGTCCACATTTGAGTAAAAAGTCACTTGTCATAACCAAGAACCAGGAACATCCCAGTAATGTCAGTGGGGAAAAAAAAGCAATAGGCACCAATACTGAGATGACAAAGTTGTTGAAATTATCTGATAAATGTTTTAAAGCTATGATAAAAATGCTTCAGTGCTCCAACAAAAATTATAAAAACATGTGAGAGAAATAATAAGTAGAATGCTCCCGCAAAGCAATCGAAAGTCCTAGCAAAAGAGCCGAGATATAAAGAATAACCAAATGGAAATTTTAGGACTGAACAATACAATAACCAAGAATAAAAGCTCAACTGCAGTATGGAGGGGACGGAGAAAAGAATCAGTGAACGTGAAGATAGGACAATAGAACTTACCCCATCTGTAAAAACATAGAGAGAATAGAGTGAAAAAATGTGAATGGGGACCTGTGGAGGGGGACTATTACACAAGATGTGACATTAACATCATTAGAGTCCTGGAAAGAGAGAATAAAATCAGTAGGGCTGAAAGAATACTCAAAGAAGCCGTGACTTCAAATGAAGGAGGTTCTCACACACGCTACAACATGGATGAGCTTTGAAGACGTTCTGGGAGTGAAGCAAGCCAGTGACAACAGTATGATTCCATTTATATGAGGGCATCTAGAACAGTCAAATTCATAGAAACAGAAAGTAGAATGGTGGTTTCCAGGAGCTGGGAGAAGAGGAGATAGCGAGTTGTTTTTTTAATGGGCACAGAGTTTCCGTTCTGCAAGATGAAAGGATTGTACAGATGGTTAACATTAATGCTTGCACAACGATATGCATGTAACTAACAATACTGCACTGTACACTTAAAATGATATATTGTATGTCTTATGTGTTGTAGTACCATTTACAATGTTCTAAAAATTTAGAACTTGCTCTCTGAAAGGCTTTGGCGAGAGGATGCTTAAAAGTTAAGCTGCCAAGTGGGAGAAAATATTTGTAAACCACATATTCGACAAAGGACTTGTCTCCAGAATACATACAGAACCCTCAAAATTCAAAAATAAACAGTCCTATCAGAAAATGGGCAAAAGACATGGGCAGATATTCCACCCAAGAAGATATACAGATGGCAAATGAAACCATTGGCACTCCTGGGCATTTATCCCAGAATAATGAAGACTATGATCACACAGAAATCTGTACATGAATGTTTGTAGCAGCTTTATATGAAATAGCCCCAAACTGGGAAGGGTCTAAATGGCCTTCAGTGGGTGGACGGCTATATGGATTGTGGTGCTCCTATGCATGGAGTATTACTCACCAGTAAAAAGTAACAAACTACTGACATTACAACTCTATTCATGAATTACCAGAGGGAAAAAAACAATCTTAAAAGGTTACATACAGGGGCGCCTGGGTGGCTCAGTCGGTTGGGCGACTGCCTTCGGCTCGGGTCATGATCCTGGAGTCCCGGGATCGAGTCCCGCATCGGGCTCCCTGCTCGGCGGGGAGTCTGCTCCTCCCTCTGACCCTCCTCCCTCTCATGCTCTCTGTCTCTCATTCTCTCTCTCTCAAATAAATAAATAAAATCTTTAAAAAAAAAAAAAAGGTTACATACAAGTGACTACATTCTTAAAATCACAAAAGTAACAAATATAAGACAGACTGTTGGTTGCCATGGTTGAAGAGTGTTAAGATGGGAAGGAAGTGATGCTGGCCATAAAGAAAAGGGGGGCGGTTACATGAGGGATCCCCGTGATGGAAATGTGTTGTAGCCCTATATCAATGTCAATATCCTGGTTGTTATTACATTATCGTTTTGTGAGATACGACCATTGGGGGAAATTGGGTAAACGGTGACTGGGCTCTTTCTATAGTATTTCTTTCAACTGCATTGTGATTCAACAAATGATCTCAAAAGAAAAAACTTAATTGAAAAAGTTACCATATAATAAAATACAACAGAGCTGTTAAAAACAAATCTAAAAACATTAGATTTGATCTTTAGAAATAACCCACCAATAAAATACTCATAACTGATAGATGCGGGGACTTCGGGACTGAGTGAGTTCATCTGGTAGGGTTCAGTCTGGGAAAAGGGCCATGGATCATACCACATGACATTCGGAAGGGCGAGTCCAAAACGGGGCTGTGAGAAGGCACGGAGCCCGAGAGGCAGAACTCCCAAGGATCGCTGTGCTTGGGAAACCCGGCCAGCCAGCAGCAAGGACCGGGGCAAGCTGAGCTCCTGGAAGAGACACTGTCTCCCTGCATGCAGCCCTAGTGAATGTCTCTCAGCACGCACGAGCAGAAGCTGGGCTGGCTCTGCAAAATACGATCTAAACAGGCTGAGACAGGACATGTCATCGCAGCACCCAGCACAGAGGTTACCAAAGAAATGCAGCCTTGGAAGACAAGTTGCTCAGAGTCTCACCTGGGTCCCCATGCACAGAGCCAGGCTTGATGTGGACATGGCCACCTGGGGCTGGGGAGCATGGGATGGAGAGGAAGGAGTGGGCTCAGATGCAAACCTTGAGGGCTAAGACCAGAGGTGTGTTCACCATGTGTGTGAACAAGCATCATCAGAGCTACAGGACTGTGCGGGGACTCTCAGCAGAGGGCTCAGAGATAGTCCCTGGGCACAGTGGACGTGTCCCGGGAGGGAGTCCTGGCAGGCGGGGGGGGGGTTGCTGGATGTAGGTGGGGTTCAGAGGGGTTCAGGATCCTTCTGCATTCTCCTACGGCCTTTGCATACAGGAGTCCACCCCTGCCTCCCTCCCGGTGGCCTGGCTGGTCACTCGCCAGGCTCCTTTCTGCCTCCGACTGAGAAGGGGCTGCTATGGCCAGTCCTGGAGGCCACACCAGGCCAGGGAGGTGACCATGGGACCCAGGCTGACGGTTTTCAATCTGTGCACCTCCGAGCATCCAGGAGCCCCAGGAGTGGTGCCTTGGAGGCCAGCTGGTGGGGCGAGGCTGGGCACCAACTGTCCCAGTTTGTGCAGGACCGTAAGCTGGATGAGCTGGTCACCCCAGGTGAGGCTGCCCTGGCCGCTCTGGCTCCTCCACTCCGCGAACCCGGAGGCCTCACTAGCAGCCATTCCAAAGGGAAGGGCAGTTCTGCTGCCTGGTCCCCCACCCCCAAACCCCAGGTGAGGTGTCAGGACCCTCATCTCCTTCCCCAAACAAAACAAAGAAACAGATGACACCTCGTCCGTTTCTGCTTTTTATTGGCGTGTCTGTGCATACACAGCAAGTCCTAAGGGGAGAGTAGGGGGTGCAGCCCAGCAGGGCGACCCCCCCCCACACACACACATCCTCTCTGCCAGGCCAAGTGCTCAGCGCACCTGGGCCAAGTTGTGTTTCTTGTACAGCAGCGCCCGCCTCTTCTCTCGCTCGCGCACGAAGGCGCGCAGTCGCGCTGTGGGGAAGGTCACGGCCGCCGGCTGGGAGCCAGCAGGGCCCTCCTCCGTTAGCCACGGGCACTGCAAGCAGCTGGACGCGCACGGCCGGCCCCTGGAGAGAGGGCAAAGCTGTCAGCTGAGCTCTCGCTGGGGCCGGGTGGGGGAGGGAGGCGGAAGGGAAGTGGGCCAGGCGGGGTTGGTGGAGGAGGTTGGACCCGGCCGGCCCGGTGATGGATGCGGCGGGACCGCCTTACCATGGGTGAGCGCACAAAGTGCTCCGGAGAAAAGCCACGGCGCCGCCGGACAGCCCCGCGTAGCAGCGACTCAGACGGACTAGCCCCTTGCGCAGGCTTTTCTGCAGCTCGCGTGTCCCTTCACTGCTCACGGGGTACTCCGCGCTCAGCCTGCGCGCGTGGGGGTCAGGGGACTCAGGTCACCCTCGGGTGGATGTGCGCAGGCACCGGGGACTCTGGGCTCCCCCTCGATGGATGGGAGGCACAGGGATCTGAGGTCACCCTCGGATGGAGGACACACGGGGCCTCCGGGGGCACCCTGGATGGATCCCCAGCCTCCCGCCCCTGCGCTTGGGGGACTCACATGATGAAGGCTGTCACGCCTATGGCCCAGATGTCGGTCTGCGGGACGGCACCCTGGCCCTCCAGGAGCTCGGGAGCTGGGGGGGGACACAGGGGAGCGCCCAGGCGAGAGACTGGGTGGGTGCAGAGCAATGGGGAGGGAGGCAGGACGGGGGGCGGGGCTTCCTGCTGCCCCACCCTTCTCCACCCCCCACCCCCCCGCCCCAGGTCAGATTGGCATCCGCTCCCTGCGCACCCATGGTCTCCACGTAGTCCTTGAACCTCTCGGAGGGCAGGACCCTCTCCTGGGCGAGGCTCTGGGCGTTGCCCAGGTCGACGACCTTGAGTAAGTTGTACTCGGTGACGATCATGTTCTCGGACCTGAGGTCCAGATGCAGAATGCGCTGGGCGTGCAGGTACTGGGCGGCGCTCAACATCTGCCACAGGTAGTCCTTCACCTCCGACTCCGAGTAGGAGGCCCTGGGGGCGCACGGGAAGGGGGGCTCGGCTCCGTCCACGGCAGAGGGGGCATCAGCGGGGACATCAGCCCTTTCTGTGGGCCTGGGAGAGGCGCCTCCCGGCTCTGCTTAGCTCCCCGGCTTGGGCTGACCGGCGGAGGCGGGGCCGGGAGGTGGGCGGGGAGGTGTGAGCCGCTCCGCACCTTGCGCCGCCCCTCGCCCCGGCGCGTGTACCGTCCCGCCCGCGGCCCGGCATCCAGGCCGGGCCTCACCTCTCCGCCAGGCAGGGGAGCAGCTCGGGTCCCGAGCACAGCTCCAAGATGAGGACCAGGTGCCGGGGGCTGAGGTAGGCGGCCTGTAGCTGGGCCAGGTGTGGGTGGCGCAGGCTCTTGAGGGCTTCGTATTCGCGCAGCACGGCAGCCTTGTCCTCGGGGCGATAGGGGACGATCTTCGCGGCCAACGCGCGTCCGCTGGCCTTCTCCCGGCACTGCCGCACCACGCTGAAGCGGCCCCTGGGAGAAGCGGCACCCGCCAGCCTTGTGAGGGCACCCCCCCGCGCCCTCCTTCCCAGTGTCAGAAAAAGCAAGCTCGGCGGGAGGTGACCCGAGCCTCGGCGGAGGGGGCGCGGATGCTCTGCACCAAACTTGTGTGGATGTGAGAAGTGAGGGGGGGCGGGGGGCGGGGGGTGGAGCAGGCAAAGCCAGTGAGGCGATGGGCTGTGGCACCTTCGAATCTGCGCCTGGAAGGCGAAGGTCTGCGCGCTGGGGAGGGGCTGGGCTGGCCGCGGGGTGCGGCTCTCTTCCTCGGAGGCTGTGGGGGAAGGAGCCAGTGACTGGGAGGCACCCCTACAGCCCCAGTTCCCCCGGACTTTGTCTCCCACACCCCTTCCCAGGCCCCCTAGCAGGAGGCCCTTCTGTGAACCCCCACACTTTGATGTCTCCTCCCTTGGGCCATTTGGGGGCAGGGGCCTACCAGTTAGAACAAACCATCCCAGTGAGTGCGCGTGGCTGAGTGAAGTGGCAGGGCACCCCGCCACCCCCCCACCCAGGCCTCCCAGAGCGGCTCACCCAGGTGGCTGGGCCCTCCCAGGAGGACCTCCTCTGAGGGGCTGCTGTAGGGACCCATGCCCGCCTTGCTCACGCAGGCCGTCCGGAACGTGTACACCCCACCCCTGGAAAGCTTGCTGGTGAGGTAGCAGCAGTCAAAGATGTCCGAAGCCAGCGTGTTCCAGCTGCCACCTGGGCCACACGCAAGTGGGTGAGGGACAGCCCGGGTCAGAGGCGGAGAGACCCCGAGGTGGCTGGTTTCTTCCCGAAGCCACCCAGGGGCACTGCCCTGCGGTCCTCCTGTGCGGACGCCAGGGCTGCCCAAGAGGGGAGGCCATCGGGAGGGCTCCTACCTTCCAGGCTGCTTTGCACGATGTACGTCACAGGGCCATAGGACTCCACGGGCTTCCAGACCAGCAGCACCCCATCAGCATACACCTCCCCGAGGTCGGGGCGTGGGGAAGAGCAGGGGCGCTCTGCGGGGCCCACGGTCAGCAGCCTGAGGGGGGCTCCCCGCGGCTTCCAATGCAGCACAGAGCCCCAGCCAGCCCGGCCTCACCCTCCTGCACCTGCTGCCAGGTCCCTGAGCCCACCATCCCCTGGACCCATTCAGTCAGGGTCCCCTTCCAGCGCCGACTGGTAGAGGGGCCCGGTGCCTCTTCTGGTGGGGGCCTCGGGAGGGGTCTGCTCTGCCAGGCTCCCCTCCCACCAGTGTACATCAGCCACCCGCCGCGGAGTGGCCCTCCCTGACCGCCCTGTGCCAGCCGTGGGCTCCCATCAGAGGGGCCTGTCCTGGCCACTCAGCTTCCCCCGGCAGCCTGGACACTTGGTGGTGGCCACTGGTGGGAATCAAGCTAGTTCCACAGCCCCTGTTTTGCATCCTCTGCTTCCCCTCTGGGGGGCCCCAGTCTGCAGAGCCGACTCAGGCCTTCTGCGGCCCCACCGTGGGTGACCGGGTGGTAAGCATCCCATCCCTCAGTGAAGGGCACCAGCACAAACCAACTCACCAAGTGACAGGTGGTCTCCAGGCCCCATTAGAGTCAGTCCCCGCCCCGTCCCACCCAGGGGGGCCTGGCGCAGTCCACTCACCTGCCTTCCGGAGGACAGCCGTGGTGGCCACTGTGCCCAGAGGGTTGCTCACGCTGCACGTGTAAACCCCCAGGTCCTCAGCAGTCACCACCAGGATGGTCAGAAGCTGGAAGTTCTTGAGCGTGGAGGAGATGAGGAGATGGCTGGTGCCCTCCAGGGGAGCTCCGTCTGCAGCAGGACAGAGCAGGCCTGGGGAACGGCTCCAATAGGCACCCAGCCTTGAGACGCCCACCCTCTTGGGGCCCGTTTCCCTCCATACAATGACAGCAATGCCCGCAAGGGGCACCCCCTGCCTTCCCGCCCCCCAGCCCCAGGACTCCTCCTGACCTTTGGTCCAGGTGGCCTGTGCAGCTGGCTGGGCCGACACTTGGCAGGCAAGAGTCACGGACTGGCCCAGGACCACCGTTTCATCCGAGAGCTCCCTTAGAAATGATGGCGCTAGGGCATGGGAAGGGGGGGCGGCAAGCTTTCAAAGGTGACCCCCAACCCAAGAACACAACCTGGACCCCCGAGAGGAGGATGCTGGGGAAGCCCATGCCCGCTCAGCTCATCTTCGGCACTAGCGCCTCCTGAGGAAGGCCTCCAGGACTGCCCCCCCCCCAACCAATCTGGGCTCCAACCCCTGTGGATGTAAGCTTGGCCCCTCTGCCGGTCTGGGCACCAGGGAGGGGCTCCCTTCCCCCACAGTTGGGTCCCCTCGGCCCCTGGGCAGCGCACCCACCTCGGTCCCTGCTCTTCAGGCCCAACCGGAAGGAAGCCAGGCCTGCCTTCTTCCTGGGGGGGCTCTCTTTCTCCAGACCTGCAGGGAGGAACAGGCCTCTGGGAAGTGCACGCGAGGGGCCCAGCTCCCCTGGGAGCATGGGAGGAGGAACTCGGAGCCACCTGCGGCGGGATCCCCACGGGGCAGAAGAGCCCCATCCCAGGGGCTTTTGTCGCAAAGAAGCTACTCTGCTGCAGAGACCATCCCCTCCCCACCTCTGTCAGGATCAGTCTACCTTGGGCAAGGGCACCAGGGGCAGGTAAGACTCAGGAGCCCGTGGTGCTGGGGAGGCCTGGCCAAGGCCCCGACGGTCAGGGACGGGCCAGCAGGGCTGGCCTGGTTGGATGTTCTCTGTATGAGTGTCTACAAGCCTCCTTAGGTCCCCATGCTGGGCCTCAGATGCATGTGGGGAGAGGCTGAGGCCACATGGGTGACCTCAGGAACAGGGCTGGGTGTGTGTGGCACGGGGAGGGGGACCCTGGAGAGAGCAGCTTCTGGGTCACCCCAGCCCTTCCCCGCGTGGGAGCTGAGGTGCCCCAAGGTGCACCTGCCAGGTGGAAGGGAAAGGGGTGGGGCGGGGGAGTCACCTCCAGGCCTGCCCCTGAGGAGGCGGGAGATGTGGGCCACGGAGGCCCTCACCCTCCCGCGCAGTCCCAGCTCCGTGGGCTCGTCCAGTATGGCGTGCCTTCCTGGGAAGTGGAAGAGGCCGCCGGAGGGGGGCGACCACTTGCGCTTCCTGCTGCGGGGGGCCTCCCTGAGCAGAGTGTCCATGTACTCCGGCTCCTCGGTGATCTGCAAGCTGGCTGGCAGGCCCGGCGCGCCCGGCCAGGGCCCCTCGGTTTCAGACTCGGGGGACGACGGTGGTTCTGGTGGCACAGACCTGGGGACCTTCCTGAAGATCATGAACTCGAACGGGAGATACTTGATGTCATACAGGTCAGACAGGTTGAGGTAGGCAGGCTCCACCTCTGAGATATCCAGGGACACGGTGTCGGCTGCTTCTGCGTCCCCAGACAGGTCTCGGATCTGCACTAGGGACACCTGGGAGCCCCCACCAAAGTCCTCCCACGAGCTCAGCTCTGGGGAGGCCCTTGGGGGTGCCCCGCTGCCCTCGGGAAGGGGTTCTGCACTGGCCTGGGGGGGTGGGCTCCGTGCCCCAGCATCATCATGCTCCTCGGAGGACTGAGAGGTGGCCCAGGCCATCCTGGCCCACAGGGGACCCTGCCCCAGCATGCCCCCCGCGTCCCCGCCAAAGGCAAAGGTGCCGTAGCCGGCCACTCCCGCGTAGCCCCCACAGCGCGCCCCCAGTGAGAACTTGCGGGCGGTGGTCTGCTCCTGAGGGCGCTGCGGGCTGGGCTCAGACTCTGATGCGTCTTCCGGCTCCGCAGCCTGGGAGGGGCCAGGCTGCGCGCCCATTGCGGAGGCCAGCCCTGGGGAGCTGGGGGGACTCGGCCTCCCAGGGAGAGGGGTGTCCTTTGGTCCCTTCTTAGAGGCCGGCTGGGGGCTTCCTTTGGCCGGAGAGAGGGAGGAGCTCAAGGGTGCCAGGAGGGACCCCGTGCACTGCTTTGCAGGGAAGGAGCCAGAAGGTTGTGTTGTAACAGCCTGAGGACGGCCACAGCCTTCCTGGGGAGCAGGACTCCTCTGGGGATGAAAGGAAGGCGCGGCCTGCCCCCCGCGGCTGTCCTGAGATGACCCCTCTTGCCGAGTGGACCCCGGGTCGCCACCGGTGCACGGAAATAGTCCCGGCTCCTGCCGGGACCCCTCCGGACGCTCCGTGTCCCTGGCACGGGAGAGCCCTCCCGGCCAGCTCTCCCTGGAGTCCGCCTGGAGGTCCGAGCGGCCCGGGCCACGGCACTGCGCTCCGCCACCGGCCTCAGGCGCCGCGCTGGCGGGGGGCGGCCGGCCGAGCTCCAGGGAGCGGCCGCGGCCGGGGGCCCCGCGG
>NC_058409.1:78087-97065 GCF_002201575.2 Neomonachus schauinslandi
CCGGTGAGCAGGTGCCGCCGGCCGCCCGCGGCGGGGCCTCCGCGCTCCGGGCCCTCGCCCGCCTGCTGGCACAAGAGACTGCGGAGGACGCTCTGCCGCGCAACGCAGCCCCGGGCGGCGGGCGTCTCCGCGCGGGGCGCCGGCGTGGGCGGAGGCGCGGCCTCCTCGGGCAGGCTGGCGGACGGCCGCAGGAAGCCCCGAGGGTGCAGCAGCGGGGAGTGGGCCACCGGGGAGGGCGGCAGCGATCTGGCTCGGGCGAAAGGCGCCCGCTCATTGTCGGAGGACGAGGACGACGAGCTGCTGGCGTCGCCCCGCAGGTACCGGGCCGCCCCGAGGGATGGGCTGTCGGGAGGGCCCTGGAGCAGCTCGGGGATGGAGCGCATCACCAGGATGGACTTGTAGCTCATCAGGGAGCGCTGGGGGGTGCGGAGGACAGGGGCGCGTCAGCCGTGGGCGCGCGCCGCCCCGGCTCCTACGGGCCCAGTCGGGGCACCCGGGAGCTGGGAGCGTCACAAGCTCCACTCCTCAAGCCCTAGGGCTCTGTCGTTCTGTCCCTGCCCTCGCTGGAGTTGCACGCACCTCCGCCCGGACCTGCCCCGGCCGCTCAGAGAGCGCGGACCCCAACGAAGGGCCAGCGCCCAGCGAGGCTTCCAGTTCTCCCAGGCCGGGCGGGCGGGGACGCACAGCCAGCCCTCGGGACCTGGCTTCTTTTGCGGGCCTCCAGTCCCCGCCTCCTCTTCTCCCCAACTCCCCCCACCTCACTCTCCCCTCCCCGCCCCACCACTCCCACTGGCTGCCCAGCTCACCTGCCAACGGCTGCGAGCCAGCAGGAACTTGAGTTGCTTGGTGTTGATGAAGTGGGCCTCCTCTGCGGGCACGGACTTCTGAGGGGGCCCAAGTGAGAGGGGCGGTGAGGGGAGACCCTGGTGCACCCGGTGGCCCACGCAGGCCTCTGCCTGTCCTGGCCTCAGTTTCTCTCCCTGTGCAGACTTGCTCGGGCTCACCTCGGACTCACCTGGAACCAGGGGTGGGCGAGGCACTTGGCTGCACTGGGCCGGGCCCTAGGAGGAGAGGAAGGCCAGGGCTCAGGCCAGGGGATCAGCTGCCCAGGCCCAGGCCTAAGAGAACCCTGGGCAGGGGGAAGGGGTGTGCACTCACTCTGGGGCCCTCCGCAGGGCAGCCGTGATGAAGTCCTGGGCATCCTCGCTGAGGTGGGCAGCCGCAGGGCTGCTCCAGGACACCCGCCCCTCCAGTACATTCAGGAGCGTGGCTCGGTCACTCTCACCAGCAAATGGTGACGAGCAGGTCAGGCTAAAAGCAGAGACACGACTTGCTTTCAGATGTGACCTGGTTTTCTGGATCCATAGGGGGCAGGTGGCCAGGACAAGGGAGCACCCAGTCCTGCCTGGAGACCGCCACAGTGCCACTCCCACGCAGCCCTGAGAGTCCTCGCAATGGTCTGAGATTAGCCCCGAGATCCAGCCTCAGCCCGGGACGGGGATCAAGGGTCAGCCTGGCGTGTGTACCCAGCCTCAGCCCGGGATCCAGGTGCCGTCTACACCAGCAGCATCCTCAGGGCAGCAGGGACTGTTACGAGGGGCCTTTCCGCAAACCACCCAGACCCTTTAGAGACACAGCTCACTGCTTTGCCTGGGGACCGGGCAGAGCCCCTCCGGAACAGCGGAACAGCGTATGTAAGGAAAGAACTCAGCAGAAAGCACTTCTCAGTTGGCTGACGGCTGGTTCCCATAATAGCTGCCCTTTGGGGCCTGGGTCTTTGATCTGGGAAGCTGGCCAGTAGTGCTCTGGCCTCCCACGGGCCTGATGCGGGAGCAGGGGGGGCTGGGGCTGGCTTCAGATGAGGTGGCTGACAGAGGCAGGGGTCTGCTCACCTGAGGTAGGAGACGACCCCCATGGCCCTGCAGGAACAAAACCACAGTCAAAGTGTGTGCTCGGGGTTGAGGGGTGGGGGGGGGGGGAGGGGAGGGAGTGTGTGTCAGGGGGCTGCTGGTCTGCGAGCTCACCAGATGTCAGAGGCCTCGCTCACAGGGGTCTGCTCAATGATCTCCGGGGACACAAACTCCGGGGAGCCATACTTGCTGTACTGTGGCTCTCCTGGGGTGATTTTTTGGGCAAAGCCAAAGTCGCAGATTTTAATGTCTTCCCGAACAGGATGCACCATCAGGATGTTGGGGGGCTGTTAGGGAGAGTCAGGGAGGGGTGAGGCTATGCCCTAGGGAGCAGGGAACCCCCGGGTCTGTGATGGGCTGTTCCAAGCAACAGTGAGGCCAGAGTGGGACCATGGGCAGTGCTGGGGGTGGATTTCAGTGCCATTTGGGGACAGCCTCCAATTCATCCCAGCTGCAGCCCCCTGAAAGAGCTCCCCATCCCCAGAGGCAACCAAGTCCTAACAGGGAATCTCGAAGTGGTGGCCTGTGGCTCCCCCACCAGCCGGCAGGCCCCAGGCTCCCACCTGTCCCTCCCCAGTCCCTGGGGACCCCGAGGGGGCCGAGTACCTTTATGTCCAGGTGGAGAGTGCTGCGGCCATGCAGGTAATGGAGCCCCTCCACCAGCTGCTGGACATACACCTTGACCTGCAAGAAAGGCCAGGGCTCAGGCGTGAGCCATCGTCCACCTCTTTCTCCACTTCCTTCCCTGTGCCACTCCCACCTGCAAGGCCCCCAGATCTGAGCTTGGGATGGTCCCACGGGGCAGCCATGTGCAAAGCCTCCCAGACCCCATGGGCCCCAAGGCCAGAGGATTTCTCCAGCCCGGCAGTGAATCAGCCTGGCCAAGGCAGGAAGCACTGTGTCTCAGGGCCAGGCGAGCATGGCCCCCTGGCCAGGCAGAGCCTGTGAGGGGGAGGCCGTGGGAGGGCTTGGAGAACTCCACTGAGGAGCTGCCACGCCCCATGCGGCCCTGGGCAACCTCAGACGGTCTCTGAGCTGGGGAGCGCTGGGGGCCTGTGTTGGCAAGGGAGCAGGACACTGTGCGGTCACCTCAGCCTCTGTCACCACACTCTTCTTGAACAGACGGTCCAGCAGGTCCTCTGACGAGCACCTGGGGCTCAGGTCAAGAAAAGCTCTGGAGTCTGCAACCCACCCAGCCCCACACACCTTCGGCAAGTCTTATCTTGGGGTGGGGGTGGGAGCCACGCTGGGGAGGGTGGTGCTCAGGCTGACGAGGGTGGGAGGAACAGGGACCCGGAGGACAGGGGCTGAGATCAGTGGGTGGCAGCAGCAGAGTAGGAGGGGAGCGAGTCGTGCGTGTCTGCCCCTCGCTGGACCTTGGGTGGGCAGCCTGAGGACCCTCTCAGCTTTAGCGCTGGGGGCAGCCACATAAGTCGGACGTCCCTGCTGGTGAGGCCACGTGGAGCAGGGCAGGGGCCCAGTGAAGGCATGTCCTGGACCCTGTGGACACAGCCCTGCCCAAATTCCGGAACCACGGGACCGGAGCTACAAGGACGCTGCTGTGTCCAGGAACACCAGAACAACGGGCCCCACGTGGCCCTCGGACCCCTGCCTGCCCAGGGCGCGCCCCTCTCCGCACTCTCTCCGGCTGAGGGCGGGATACAGCTCCAGGACAAGGATCAGGGTCTTCCGGGTCTCAAACTGGTCCAGCAGCCGGGTGACCAGCGGGTGGCTCAGCGTGGCCAGGATGTCCCGCTCGCGGTACGCATGGGTGCGCGTCCTGCTCCGCAAGGGGATGAACTTGGCTGCGCAGGACATCTGGTTTCCCTTGTGCTGCACCCTCTTCACGAAGCCAAACACGCCCCTGGGAGGAGGGGAGCCACGCTGGGCGCATGCGACAGGCTCCCCGGGGTCGTGGTTGGGGTCAGAGTAGGGGTCGGGGTCCGGGCTGGAGGAGTCCTCCAGGGAAGGAGGCTTCTGGGGGCGGTGCTTGTGAAAGGCCGGGCTCCCGGGGCAGGGACTCAGGGGTAGGGACTCGGGGAGGCGGGGCTGAGGGCGGGGACTCAGGAGGCGGGACTGAGGGGCGGGGACTAGGGGCGGGGCAGCGGCTCCTGGGGCTGGGTTTCTGGAGCATACCTTCCAATTTCCTCCTTGACCTCGTAGAAAGAGCGCAGTTTCCTTCGGTAGCTTTGCTTCGCTGAGTCCGGCTCGCTGTCTCCTGCAGTCAAGGAGCGGGAAGCCCTCGGTGTGGGTAAAGATGTCCATTTCCCCCAAGTGTAGCATCCTTGTGCTGGAGCCTGTGAGAGGCCACAGACCCCACCCCGTGCCCTCAAGGAGCAGACACTCGGGTTCTAGGAGGGATCCCCCGACTCACCCCCGTGGACTACGAGCTCCGCTTTACACATCACCTGGCCGCCAGCGTTGCGGGCCAGGCATGTGTAGACACCAGCGTCGTGCTGGGTCACATCGCTCAGCACCAGGGAGTAGGTGGTCCCCTCCTGCTGCTGGCTGAGCCGGGCGCCATCCACCAGCTGGGCATCGTCCTGGGGGCACAGGCGGGTGGGGCCACCATCAGCCCAACCTGGAGACCCCTGCAAGGCAGGCTGTCCTGGCCTCCAGTGAGCGGCTTGCTGTCGGGTGGGAATGCCACACACTCCCCAAGCCCGGCCCCCCACACAGCGCCTGTCCATACCCGGTACCAGGTCACCATGGGCTGCGGGTTGCCCTCAATGACCGCCTGGAACTGGGCTGTGCTGCCCTTCTGTGCCTGCACATCTTCGATGGTGACCTGCATGGACGGGGGCCCTGGGGTGCAGGACCGAGCCTGTGAGGGGGGGCCCAGGCTGTGCCGCCCACCCTGCCCACCACAGCCCCTCCAGCATGGACTCATCAAGCTGGGGCTTGCAGTCAGAGAACCCCTGGCGGACCAGCATTGACCCTGGGCCTGTCTTGACACCCCAGGTGGGCAGCCAGGCCCTGAGATACTCCCCAGGGGCACCTGCCTCCCCAAATGAGGACAATCCCCTCCTGACTCTGCCCGGGCCCCTGATGGCCAGTAAGTGTTTCCTTCCATCTAACCTCTGTCTGTCCTGCTTAGACGTTAGCTGTCCAAGGGCAGGGCATGCAGAGTGTGCTAACCCCTGCTGGGTAAAGGAGCACCCAACATCCCATTCAGTCCTGTCAGCACCCCCAATGAGAGAGATCTCACCTCTCCCAGGGATGGCCCTCTTAGGGAATGCAGGGAAATGGGCAGTGAGGCCCCCAGCCACAGCAAGGCCGGGACAGGCCAGGTGGCTTTGCAGTTTCCTCTGCACAAGTGCCCCCCACCCCCAGTCCAGGGCATGGGGAGCACACGTGTAACCTACTTGCGGCAGCTGTGTTGCTGGCCTGGTACACGTATGTCCTACGGGTGGTCTCCGTGAACACTTGGCTGTGGACGTCCCACAGCTCCACTGTGCCTGCCCCCGGCCAGGCTGTGCCCTCCATCCTGTGGTCATGGAGCTGGATGAGCCGTCTGCCCGTCTCCTATGCTTCTGGAGTGTGGGCGGCCAAGCCTCACCATAAGATAGGGGTGCGTGCCTCCCCCTCCCTGGACGGCAGCAGATGTTTTGGGAGGGGATGTACAGAGAGGGGACCCAGCCCTGGGCAATGAGAGGGCTCCACCAACACCCCTCACCCTGAGGGCGGCCTCTCCTCCATGCTCTGCCCCTGGGATGTCCCTCTCATGAACTGCCCCCACCCAGCACGCCAGGGAGGTTACCGGATGGGCACGATGCGTCCCTGGCCCTCGGCATGGGCCCCTGAGTCCTGCTCCTGGCCCTCCTGAGGGAGAGGCTGTGGCACTTTCTGGGGCTCAACTGGTAGGAGACAAGGGGCCTAGTGAGACATTGGGATGGAGCTGGGACTGTCCCCCACAATGTGCCCCCATGTCGTCCTCCAGGCCCAGAGGGTGGGAGCACAAGACAGAGCCGGGACTCCAGGGGTGCAGGGCCCTATGGGTAAGAACGGACAGGGAACACCCACCCCTGAAACCCAGGGCTCCCGACCTCCCTACAGAGCCCAGAGCCCTGCCCTAGCTCCTAGCCTGGGCCACCACCCTGAGGCCCCCTCGCCAGCCACTCTGCAGGGCCCCAGCAGGTGCAGCAGCTTCTGGGGGGAGGGGCCTCAAGGCATATCCCTGGGGGTCTCATCTCTCTGGGGTGGCGGGGGGGGTCTACCCCTCCCTCTCCTCCCTCTCCTCCCTCTCTTCTCCCTCCTCCCCCTTCCCTCTCCTACTTCTCCTTCCCTCCTCCCTCCACCTCCTCCTCCCTCCTCCTTCTCCTCCTCACTTACCCAGGAGTACAGGTTCCCCAGGCTTTCTGCCCAGGACTGACCACCAAAGTCTCTGGCTCCCAGGACAAATGTACTGGGGAAGAACCTCCCAGCACCCACTCCCCTGCCTAGTTTCATAGATGGGGAGACTGAGGCTGAGTGCATGGAGCCATTGGAATGTCACGGTCCCTAGGGCTCTGCCCATTCGCCCACACAGGATGGATACCTGGGGTGGCCAAGGTTGGGGCCAGCACAGGGGGGACTCTGAGAGCAGGTGGCACTGGGTGGTCAGCCTGAGGCCGCTGGGCCTCACCAGATGCATCTGCATCTTCCATGCCTGGGAGTTGGGGGCCAGCGTCCTGGAGTTTGGGTGGCCCCCCAGGGCCAGTGCTGGGGCCAGCGTGGTCCCCCGTGGAGGGTCCTGGAGCCTTGGTGCACACCGTGACCTCCTGGTCTGCTGGCTCCAGGGCAACTGCGGGATGGACAGCAGCATCTATGAGAGAGGCAGGTCAGTGTGTAGGGGTGAAAGGTGGCCTGGGCCCCAGAAGAAGGCTCCAGAAACCTAGTCACAGGCCTCAGAGTCCCATGTGTGGGCTCTCTGCCCCCAGCTCCCAGGACGTTTTCCTCTTCCACCTAGAGGTAACTTGGTAGAGCCGCCCCACAGCCTCACACATGCCCAGGGATGCCCACCACTCCATTCCCAGCAGGTGCCCCTGCTTGGAGCTCTCCCCTGCCCCAGACCCTCTCTCTTGCCGATCTTCTGTATCCTCGGGCCCTCCAGAACAGAGAGACAACTGGGCAGTCTGCTGTCTGTTTGCCCTCTGTGACACTGCAGAACCCATCCTGTCCTTACCCAGTCCAAAGACGTCAGCACGCCTCTGATGCAAACACCCTCTGTGTCAATCTCACCAACAGCCCCCGTTGCACAGCAGGCTGGGAACGACCACTATGGGCCATCCTGATCCCAGTATATGCACCTGTGACCAGCCACACAGCCCATGTGAGCAAGCTAAACCTGTGAGCTGTCACACCTCCATCCAGGGACCCCAAGAATGGGCCAGAACCCACAGGCTAATGCCGGGTGCCGACGCAGGGTCCTCCCCCACAAGACGCCGGAGCCACCAGACAGAGAGGCAAGAGAACAGAACAGAAGCAGTGCAGGGAACCATTTTATTATCATTGGGGGTCACTGATGGGCCACTTCCCACGCACAGACCCTGGTTCACCCTGCAGAGAGGCCCAAGAGTTCCTGCAGGGCTAGGCCCTGCACAGACCTCCAGGAGGCCAAGAGAAATGTTCATAGTGAAGATGTAGCTGGGGAGCCCCCCAGTGAGAGAAAGACTGGGACCCCAGCCTGGAGCAGGCAGGGCCCATCTGGCAGCCTGGCCTCATGAACGTGGCAGGACAGATGCAGAGTCCCTGACCTGCATCTAGAGACCTGAGCCCAGAGCTGCAGTCTGTGAGTCCCTCCGGCCTTCTGTACTTTCTGAGACGCCAGGTCTGGGCACAGTGCCTTCAGCCGGACCAGGCCCCATGAGGTAGCAAGTGCCTGGGGACAGAGGGGCGAGCAGGCTCCAGCCCTGAGTTCTTGGAGAGTTAGAGAGAGGGTCAGAGCACACATGTGTCCATGGAGCGCTGGTTTCCTCCATGAAGCCACAGGGCCCGGCAGCCAGGCACCTGCTGCTCACAGCCTCAGCCCTGGGAGGGGCCAGGGGCCTTGTCCCCATCCGGACAGATGTGCAGGGTGACGGTCTCGCCCACTGTCCCAAAGCTGACCGTCTGGGTGTTAACCTCCGTTTTGAAGCTGCTCTGGCCACTGTCTGCAGACCTCTGGACCTGGATGCAGAAGGACGGCTTCCAGGATGCAGCACCCCCAGCCCAGGCTTCCTGCATACAGAAGGAGACTCCTGCGGGGCCGAGGACCTGAGGGCCCAAGGGAGACGCCTCCCGGCAACTGAAAAAGCTAGGTGGGTTTCGAGGGCCCAGGGGACGCCCCACATTGAGCAGGACAGGCTGCCCCACCATGGGCTCATTGATCTCTCTCTGGAGCACAGAGACCTCGCAGGGTGGGTCGTCAGAAGTGCTGGGCACAGGGCCATGGCAGCCGAAGGTCTCCCCCTCCCGGGGCACGTAATCCTCCAGATCAGCCAGCGTCAGCACTCGGCCATCATGTGTGAGGATCTTGGGGTCACGGCCCCAGAGGCTGTTGGTGCCCAGGGGCTCCTCCGTCAGGAGGGCATCTCCTCCCTCCACCTCCTCCACCTCCTCCATGGGGGTTTCCTCTTCAGCCCCCTGGGGAGGGAACGGCTCACAGGTCTCCTCTGGCCCCGTGTCCATGCAGAAGATGAGAGGCTCTCCAGTGCTGACCAGTGCCCTGCCCTGGGCCTGGGGCTCCTGGGCCAGTAGGTTGTTGTTGGAGTTGTTTGCATTGGGGTCTCCTATGGGGGTCCCACCAGGCAGCGTGAAGAGAAGCCCTGCAGAGCTGTCAGGTGCCTCTCTGGCAGGGGATGCACCCCTGGAGCCCGTCTTCTTCACCCTGACTTCAATGGTCTCCTCAACCTCTACCCACTTGGGCTGGGGCCTTGTGCCCTGGGGCAGGCCCGGCATGTGGGACTCAGGCTCCGTCACATACAGCGTGGGTACAGTAGGTCTCCAGCCTGGCTCCACCTCAGGTCTGTGGGGCTGGCTGGCCCCCAGTGAGTACAGCACCTCAGGGGCCAACTGGCCTGGCCTGGGCGGGCTGGCAGTGCGGCGGGAAGGCGAGCGGGAGGGGGACTTGTTCGGGGACCGGCGCCGGCCACGAGGGCTCTTCACCACGGTGGTGATGGTCTCCTCTCTGCAGGGAGAGGGCCAAGAGGAAATGTGCACAGAGACCTGTACCCTTGCCCACTGCCCGCGCCATCAGCACATGCGGGGGCCACGTGAGTGATCAGGTTAGTGTAGCGAGCAATTGGTGACACTGCATAAACAAATTCCTACATGTGTGCTTGAGCCCGCCCTCTGAAACCTCTAGTCAGAGAACCAATGGAACAAAGCACAAAGCCTCATCTGGCCAACTCAGGCTCTAGCACACAGATCTCAAAACAAGAGTTGAGGCAACAGGGGAGGCCCACGCCTCATCACAGTGCACCTCCAAACCCAAGACCAAGTCTGGTTCACAATGTCTCCACGTGTGTCTCTTCTCCGTTTATGGCCACCTTCTTTTGGAGACGCCAATGCTCGTTGCAGAGCTAATGGACAGGGATGCAGGGACACAGCCATGTGACCTTCCTTGTCTATCCCATGAGTGCTTTGTGCTTTGTATCATGGGGGATGACCCCAGTGAGCTCTCAGAGGGCAGGAGCCTCAATGGTCCTCAGCTGGAGATAGGTTGGCAGCTGATGCTAGGTCCAGGAGGGTTGTCAGAGCGCTGATCTGCTGCCTGTGCTCCTGATCTGTTCATCTGGGGGCAATGAAGCCCAGCAAGAACACCCGGCTCTGAGCGTGGCTTGGCCGTCATGGGCTGTGTGACATCAGACAAGCACTTCCTCTTCCTGGGCCCCTTCCGCCTAAATGGGAGTGGGCAGGAAGGAAAGAGGAGGCAGAACGCAAGGCCAGTTGCAGGTGAGTGAACATCAGGTACTGGCCAGGGACTTTGCAGCAGCCCTGGGGGATGGGTCTGACCTCCTTTTGCAAGTGTGGACCACGAGGCTGAGAAGGCTGCACACATGCCCAGGGCCATGATTCAGAAGTCCACCAGTCACCCCCAGGACCCCCTGCTACCCTGTGCCCCTGACCTTGGTGGGTGCTGGGGGTACAATGAGTATCAGGCAGTAACAGGGAGCAGGGATGTGCTAAACACACAGACCCTGGGGAACTCACAACTCTCCTAGGCCCTGGGACCTGCATTTTCTCTTGGGCTCAGGCACGCATGTGGTGACAGCTCAATGCTGTCGTCATCTGCCTGCTATGACTAAGGCAGGCTCGTGCTCTCTCTCTCTCCCTCTCATTCAGCTTTTATCCAACTTAGGGCTCCACCCAGGAGCATATACTTCCAGGGATGGGCCCAGAAATGTGTGCTACAGCACAGCAATTATAGGCCCTGCCTCCTCAGCCCTCAGCAGGTAAGAAGGAAATACTACACCCCACTCAACTGACGGGGGAACTGAGGCTTGGGAGGCGTGGCCTAATAAAAAATCACAGGACTGCCTTCCTGCCTCATGCCCAGGCTCGGGAGCACTAGGCTTGTCCCTGGGTCGGAGCTTGCCCAAACATCATGGGAACTTGGGCCAGGCCCATCTGTTGGCCTCATGCCTCTTCAGTTCGCCAAGGCAGGACAGTCAGTCATGTGGGTACTGGGGTCATGCCTCCTAAATGCCTCCCTGTGTTGAGCTCATTACTGCCCCCATGAAGGCATGTGGGCATCCTGCACTGGGGCTCCCAGGACAGCAGGTGGGACTGCCAGGTGACAGGGGTCTCTCTCCAAGCCCTTTTTCCTCCCCGTGTACCCTGAGTCCCCACTCTGTGGTGTGCCCTTGGGAGAGATGCCTGGCACAATTCCTCCAGCTGAGTTCCTCCAGCAACACAGGGTGTGTGTTGCTACCTCCCTAAGCCTGGAATAGATTGGACTTCAGGATGCCCCTTGAGTCCCCTAGTCCGGCTGCCCCAGGTGCGAGTCCTCTCTGAAGTCTTACTGATGAGGCAGCCTGGCCCTGTCTCTGTTTCTCCATTTTGTCATCTGTAAGATGTAAATAATAGAAATGCTCCCTTCATAGACGAAATGTAGAGTTAATCTGTGTATAGTTCTGGCACAGCTGCATGCCTCCAGGGATGCTTACTACTGCCCCATGTACTGCCCCATGTGGGCAGCAATGTGCCTTGGGGGAGGACGGAGGAAATTGAGGAAGGGTTAATCCAGGATCTGACCAAATGTCTGGCGATAGGATTCTCCAAAACTTGGCCAACTGCAGGCCCCTTTAGGAGGTCATAGGCCCATGAGGAACCAACAGGAGCTTCCCAGTCATCTGGTCTTAGACCAGTCTTTCTTGCCTCCTGGCTTCCACAAACTTTTACACAATCTCCGCCTGCAGACACCTCCTACTGGATCATCCAGGTGAAAACCAACTCTGCCTTCTGTGGGCTTACTCAGCTCCAGACCTCTTGTGTTATTATTATTTTTTTTTAAAGATTTTATTTATTTATTTGAGACAGAGAGAATGAGATACAGAGAGCATGAGAGGGAGCAGGGTCAGAGGGAGAAGCAGACTCCCTGCCGAGCAGGGAGCCCGATGCGGGACTCGATCCCGGGACTCCAGGATCATGACCTGAGCCGAAGGCAGTCGCTTAACCAACTGAGTCACCCAGGCGCCCCCTCTTGTGTTATTTAATTAGCAACAACCCCAGCCTTGAAGGCACCTAATAAAAAGGGGACAATGGGCGTGGCACCGGGGAAATGGGTTACCTGCTGGCTTTCAATCATGAACCATCCTGAGTAAACCTCTTCCTGAACCTGAGTTTCCCCATCTCCCTAATGCTAGAGTTGGGATTGGAGACCTTTAAGGGCCCTAGAGCTGTGCTGCCCACCAGGGCTACACTATTTTAATTAAATGCAAGTTAATGAGAATAAGTAAAATCTAAAATTCAGTTCTTCAGTTGCACTTGACACATTTTAAATACTCAATAGCCACTTGTGGCTAGTGGCTGTTCTTGTAGTGGGCATCATAAAGATAGAATGTTTCCAACATGACAGAAAGCTCTGTTGGACAAAAATGCCCTAGATCCTAGGGTTTGAGGGGTAGAATATTCCCTCTAGCCCACTGTGGGAAGCAGCTCTTGGTCCCAGCTCCAAATTAACTGATGTGATTCTGGGTCCAAGCCCTGAGTGAGCTGCTGTGAAGTATGCAGAGTAAGTCTACCCTGTGGAGGCACTGGAGTATAGAGGCCCTGGAAAAGAGAGCTGTGAAGTGTGAAGGTAGCCAAGGCCCCAGGGGAAGGTTGGTCCCCTCGGTGGCATCTGCAAAGTCCTGGCAGTCTGCATGGTGAGCAAAGGCCATGTGGGCAGGCAGTTAAGACAAGCAGGTGGACAGGCCACACGGACAAGGTCCACGTGGGTTAGTGGGCATGCAGGGGGCACTGCAGTCAGGAGGAAGTTTAGGAACACGCCTGCACTTACATGATGACGGTTTTCTTGGGGACTTTAGTCTCCTGCTCAGTGACTACAAAGAAAACAGTCGGAATAGCGAGGGTTACAGATCAGCCAGCGCTCGGGTGCTGAGCCATTTGAGTGGCATGGCAGTATAGTAACCTGCTCGGCTTCAGAGCACTGTATCCAAGCCCTGCCTGATCTGCCTGTCTCACGTTGGAACCTCAGTTCTGTCATCTTTAACACGGAGATGACAGTGCCTGCTCTGAGTGGCTGGGGGATGAGCAAGTGTGACCTCAGTGTGTCCCATATGAGGAAATGAGGGTCTTGCAGTGACTACAGCAAGAGTAGGGGCCCCGTCTAGGCTGCCCATGCAGAAATCCCAGCTCCTTCTTCAGCCCATGTGCCCAGGGAGCCCTGTGAATTTGTCAAACCTGAGGTCCCACTTCTCAGACAGAAACTGAAGGCTAGGGGTGGGGGGAAGGAAAGGCTCATGTGAACCAAACTGGAACTGGGATGGCTGGTGCCTATTTTATAAAAAATCCTAAAGACTAAAGGCATCTCTCCAGGGGAAAGGGACAGTGGAGTCCTAGAGATGGCACATCTGAGCTCTGTACCACGAGGCCATGGAAATCCCATCAGGAGCAACCAGAGACACCTGGACAGGGTCCTGAGCTCCAAATGAGCAGGGAAACCTAGGTCTCTCCATAGAAGCTCCCCATAAACTCAACTGCCTTGATTGCCCTAGCTTTCCATCTCCTTGGAGTCAACAGATGGAGGACTTGAGTCCCAGAGACAGGACAGGACTCGTCTGGGACCAGGCAGCACCTGTTCTCACCCATCCTGAGGCCTCTTCCTCTATAGCTTCTGGGCAGGGCCAGGCTTACCGTCGAGATGCCCCTCCCAGCCACATCTTGCTGCGCAACAGGCAGTCCAGTACATACCAGTACCCTCAGATCTCAACAGTCCCTCTTGCCATCCTGGGGACAAAGCTGAGTGGGATGCTCAGAAAAGTCAGGTGGCAAGGCCTGCAGCACACAGCACTCTGGCTTCCCGTGTGTGGGTTTTAGGCTTTGCTGCAGTGCCATATAGAGAAAGGATTTCCCTTAGATAACCAAGAGTATTTTAAACTTGTCTCTGATTGGGTGCATGTAAATTAAAGGTACCAGCTGTGTCTGTATGGCGCTTGAGAGCCTCATTTATTTGTGTATGTGTGTGCATGTATGCATGTATGTGCACACACATATGCATGTATGTGCATGTGTGTGTTTGTGTCCGCTGCCTCCCGGAGAGGGTAGCCCCCTGGGAGAGAGAATGGGAGCCAGCCAAAAGGCCTTGTGTGTTTGGATTAAGTTGGGTCCAGAGCGAGCCAGCCTGTTTGCCGCCTGCAGTCCACATCCTGCATGCAGAGTAGTGGGAAAACCCAGAGCTCCTTCCCTCACCCTCCCCTGATTGGAGTCCTGTCCTGCTGCTCTGAAGAGTGGTGGTCAGGGAATGTCTTGGCTGCTACATTCCTGGTGCCTTTGTTCCTGACCTGACCTGCCACCTGACGGGCTCTAAGCCCCGGTGAATACTGGCAGCCATCAGAGGGGTGCAGCCATGCGAAGCGGGGCTCCTGGCCCAGTGCAGTTCCAAAAGCGAGGGGGTAGCACCCACCCCACAAGGCCGGCTGGGGCTGTTCTGGCTGTGGAGCCACCAGGTTAAAGATGAAGCGGCAGGATAGGGTTAGGAAGCAGGAGGCGGTGGGCTCCAACTCCTGGGTCTGTGAGGACTGGCTTTCTTGGATGTGAGGTGCCATGTTCCTGGTATCAGAAGGCTGCCCTTCTTCCAGACTTCACAGCCATGACACGTTGACAGAAAGTGACCCATCATGACAATGAAGTGAATGCCTCTGTAGGACACGCTTGTCTCCAGCCCAAGAAGGAGTGCTGAAGTCCTTGCTCAGCACCTCCCCAACATAAGACGCCATATGGCAGGAAGTGCAGGTGCCTGCAGACACCACAGGGCCCTCTGGGGGGGCAGGAACATGGACCCCTGCCCACTCTGTGATGGCTGTGGAAGGCATCAAGGCTGTGAGGTCAAGCTCCAGATGCCAAGCAGGCTGACTCTGGGAGGGTCCAGACAGATAGAGGCCCCTGGACGTTGGGCCCCATCCAGGATGGATGGGATCCATTAGCCCAAGGCGTCACAGAAGCCAACACTCAGGACTTGGGAGGACATGTATTCCAACCCGACCTACTGTGAGAGCTACAGCTCCACCAGGTGTTGATCCAGCCTCTGCCTGCATACCTCTAGGGACAGGAGGCTCATCAACTGACAAGGTAGCCCCTTCTAGGTGGGGCAACCCAGACTGGAAGAAGCTGTCCCTGGACCTGCAGCCTGCCCTGCGGGCACCATAAGCCTGCTCTCTGAGCAGGCCCAGGACAGATGCCAGCTTCCTCCCTTCCCATCCTGGCCATTCTTAGGCTGCGCACAGCTGGAACCGTGGACGCAGATGTGAGTAGAGGCATGAGATATCCTACTGCCCACCCTTCACCTCCCACCCAGGTGGACATCCCCCCTTGGTGAGACCCATCCCAGGACCCCAGACACCACCCCAGGCCAGGCTAGGGAGGCAAAGCCACGGCATTCTGACTTTTCCATGAACAGCTCAACCCAGTGTGGAGGTACCAGGTCCCTGACATCACTCCTTCTCCTGGGAGCCAAGGTGGGACCCAGCAGCTGGTGCTCTGCACTCAGCATGCCTCCCACAGAGCCGTCCTCCCCAACGTTCCTGCTGCCTATTATGACATCTTGCTGGCCACTACCCAGCAGCCTACTGGGCCCAGGCCTTGCCTCTCTACATACTCATTACTGCCCCAGAAATGGTAAGCAAGATGCAGGACCCCAGGGCTGCCCTCCAGCCTTGCCAAAGCTCTGGGCTCAAGGCTCACCTCACGCTGCCCCAGTAGGGGACTGGGAACCAGCCCTTGACCCATGGCTCCTGCATTTCCGTCTCTCCCAGCCAGACCCCTTCCTCAGCCCTCACTGCCCCTCCTCCAGGAAGCACACCCTGACTGGAAAGGCTGCTGGTTTCCCCCCAACCTGGCCCCACAGTAGCACTTACCTTCCATGGCTGCAAGCTGCTCCCTGTGAAGCTGTTCCCGGGCCCGCACAGCAGGGCTCTGCATGCACAGCTCTGCCCCGCCCCTCGCAGAGCCCAGCCGGTTCACCAACTGCAGGGCGGATGGCAGAGCCCGCTTAGAGCCAGTGGCTCCCTTGGGACCATCGAGGCCATCTTTAACACGGAGGGCCCTCCCTGGCTGTGTCCCAGAGCTGCAGAGCCCACCACAGAAGAAAGGTGCCCACACAGACCCAGCACAGCCCAGGGGTTTCCTAGCTTGTGGGGACACGATCTGCACAGTTCAGTGTGGTGGCCATGTGGGCCCCGAACACTGAAAACAGAACCAAATTCTTATCTAGAGTTAAATAACTGATTTCAACTCAAATTGCATGTGTGGCTAGTAGTAACAGTATCAGACAGTGTGGGTCCAGAGCTAACTCTGGTGTGTGTGCCTCCCCAGGAGCTGCCGGGGCGGCAGGCCCCACCTAGCCCAACCCAGGCTACCAGCAGCAACCACACAGAGGAGGCTGGCAGCCAGGAAGAGCCACAGCCTACACACACCTTCCGCAGACCACCACCGGCCCTGCAGGTGGACAGGTGGCTTTGGTACAGAGGATGCCACACAGAGCTCCCACCCAGGTCCCTGTCCTCGCCATAGACACTGGGTGATGGGCTGGGGGTCCCAACCTCATTACGGGGATACTGGATGATGGTGGGCCAGGGGTCCCTCCTTCACTGGGGACACTGGGAGATGGTAGGTCTGGGGTCCCTCCTTCATCAGGGAGCCTGAATGATGGTTGGTCTGGGGACCCTCCTTCATCAGGGAGCCTGGGTGATGGTTGGTCTGGGGACCCTCCTTCATCAAGGAGCCTGGGTGATGGTCTGGGGTGCCTCCCTCATCAGGGACACTGGGTGATGGTGGGCCAGGTGTCCCCTCCCTCATCATGGTTCAGGGACCCTGGATGATGGTGGGCCAGGTGTCCCCTCCCTCATCATGGTTCAGGGACCCTGGGTGATGGTGGGCCCCGAGGTAGGTCCCCTGTGCCCGCCCACCTCACCTCGCACTCATAACGGCCCAGGTCGTCCTTGCTGGCTGTCAGGATCTCCAGCACCAGCAGGCCGCTGCGGGGCTCACTCAGGGTTCGGTACTTGCTGCTGGGCGTTATCAGGGCCCCGTCCTTGTACCACCTGCAGCCAATGCCAGGGGGTGAGGAGGGCCTCCCCAGGTTCCTCCACTCGAGACTCTCCTCTCGCCCACCCTGCAGGACCGGGCTTCCGTCCAGAACCCACGTACTCCTGACGCCACCCACCCAGCCTCCAGTGGGTGTTGCCCCCCTACAGCGGGAGCCATGTTTAGAATCTGCCCACCCCCCAGGCAGCAAGCATGCCGCCTACCTCCCCTCCTGTGCCCCGGGTGCAAGCTGCCCAGCCCACCTGATCTGAGGGTGTGGGGCACCTTCGATGGTGCAGGTGACCTGCGCATCCTCTCCCTCCACAAAAGGAACCGCCCGGACCTTTTTCACAAATCGTGGGGGTACTGTGGGGCCACAGAGCAGGGTAAGAGAAAGAGACACACAGAGAGACACCATGACGGAGCAGGACCCTACCCCCACTCCTGAGGGCCCCAGACGTCCCCGGCAGCCCACCCAATGGGGCAACTGAGGTGGAGTGGGGTCTGGATGCTTCCTACTCCAGTCTCCCTCCCAGAGCGGCTCACCTTGCACCAGGATCTTGCCCAGCGTGCTTGCATTGCCGGCGGCACTAGCCGCAAAGCACATGTACTGGCCCGAGTCCACAGCAGTCAGGTTGTCCAGGATGAGGGCACATGAGCCATCGGGGTCTTCAATGAGGATGTGGTGCGGATCCACCTCCACTGGCTTCCCATCTGCAAAGGAAGGCAGCGCTGTCACGGAGGGCACCCTGCCAGGGACCGGAGGCTGGCCTGCCTGGGGGGTGATGGGGGGCCACCCCTGGAGCACAGACCCCTGGTGGGGAGCCCGGCTGGTCACGCTGACCCAGAGTCCCGTCCCCTTCCCCAGATCTCTGTGCCCACCGTGTGGCCTCGGAAAGTAGGCTCATAGCAGGGTTCCTGCATGGCGTGCCACCTGAGGCCATGCCCAGAGGGATGCTCTGAATCCACGGTGGGGCCCCACGGCATGGGGCGTGCTCCTCATCCTGGCAGATCGCAGCCTCTGGGGGCTCCCCGTGGGCTCTCCCACCATGACGCCGCTTTGGGTCACAGCGGCTCTTGGCCGCGTGAGCCGCCTGCGTTGAGACGGCATGTGTCAGCATCTGCTGACCCTCACACTTCCTCCTGTCCACCCCTCAGGAAGGCAGTTTGGTCACCGGACACACAGCTGTCCCCAGACACAAGTTTTTCCCTCCAGGGTGCTGACAGCATTAAAGGGGCAGAGGTCCCCCTCACCCGCTCCAGGGTGAGATGTGTTCTCCTTTCCCCTTGGATACAGACATGGCCCTGCCAGCTCGCCTTACTGGGGGCAGCCTGACCAGAAGCAGGGTGGTCCCAGGGGCTTGTTCTTGCTTCCACGCAACTTTCTGAACCGCCCTGTCCCTCTGGATTGGCTGTCCCAGGCACAGGTCTGGCCATGAGGGGATCGTGGGATGGGCAGTTGCACTCCCAGGTTCTGTGTAAGGGGTTGGGGGGAGCAGCTGGGAGAGACCTCCCAGACCCCAGGACGTGGGGGCAGTGGGGCCTCCTTCCAGAAGAAGACCCCAGGGCAGAGGAGGGGGCTCTCCCAAACTGCCACCGGGAACCAGCTGCTGCATCCACTGGCTCCGGCCTGTGGCTCTGACCGTGGGACCCAGGCAAGGCCCAGCAACACTCCCAGGTTTCCTCAGCAGCCCTGTCCTTAACCAGGAGGGACACACAAATGCCCCCAGGGCCTGACCACCCTGGAACGGCTCCTTCAAGACCAGGGCTGGATTCGGGTATTCGGGCTGCACTGGAGCCTTGGAGACTGACCTGCCAGCCCAGGCCAGCCCAAGTGACCCCCAGTAAAAGAGTCTTGGTTTACCTGAGGGCCTTGGACCCCATCTGTTGTGATATATATAGATTTGGGGCTTAAGGCCACGTGGCAGCGGCTTGACCTCTGCAGGGTCTGTGACAGACCTCAGCTGTGCCTGCCTGAGTGACCACCCAACAGGTGCCCTGGACACAAGGCTCAGATCAGTGTCCCCGGGGGGCTGGACTGTGCTACTATACGTCCACATGGGAGAGACATGAGATCTGCAGGACTCCACTGGAAGGGAGGGCGGGGGGACACCAGACACTGGGTGCCTGGACACCCAGCTGGAACCCTCCCCATGCGCCTCTTCCCGCTCCTGCAATAAGCCAGACCCTGAGTGCACACTCTGCTGAGTTCTGTGAGTCCTTCTAGCGATTCACTGAACCCACAGCTGGTCGTGGGACCCCCAAACCGGGTGTCAGAACTGGGGGTGGTCCAGGGGACCCCCGAACGGCAGCCAGTGTCAGAACTGGGGGTGGTCCTGGGGACCCCCAAACAGCAGCTGGT
>NC_058409.1:97075-101009 GCF_002201575.2 Neomonachus schauinslandi
CAGCTGGTGTCAGAACTGGGGGTGACCCTGGGGACCCCCGAAGAGCAGCCAGTGTCAGAACGGAGGGTGGTCCTGGGGACCCTGACCGGCAGTTGTGTCAGAAGCAAGGATGGTCCTGGGAACCCCAGAACGGCAGTTGGTGTCAGAACTGGGGGTGGCCCTGGGAACCCCCAAACGGCAGCTGGTGTCAGAACTGGGGACCCCCGAACTTTGTGGCTCCCATCACATCCAGAGCCAAACCTGAGACCCTACGACAGGGCGGGCCTCAGAGTCCATCCTGCCCTCTCCTGGCCACCTGGCTGGCCCCCCAGAGCTCCTGCACGTCTGCCAGAGAGACCTGCCAGCTAACCTTCCATCCTCATTTCTCTGGCCGGCCACACCACCTCCCCACTTTGTTTGTCCACTGGTTTGCCATCAGTCTAGCCCCCTACACGGCCAGCACCCTTGGGCAGGGCCTATTTGCTGCTGCGTCCCCGATACCTGGAACAGGGTGCTAGCCCTTGGTGCAAACTCATCAAACAAGACAGCCAAGGAACGAGATCTGGAGCGGGTAGGGTCACTGAGTCTGAACCACAGGGGCACACCCTCTGCTCTGAACCACCTCGTCTAGCCTTGCTCCCAGCCAAGCTGGCTGAGTCAGCCACTGGAAGAGGACGCCTGTCCCTCGCGCCCCCCGAGGGCCCCCGACCAGGCCCAATTCCCTCTGGAAGGCTCTTGCAGGTGCAGCGTCCACATCCCTCCATCTGCAGCAGCCTACCTTTGTACCAGCTGACAATGGGCTTGGGGGTGCCCGTCACACGGCAGGCCAGCTTCACGGTCTCGCCCAGCTCTGCTGTGCAGTCCGCCAGCTCCTCTTCGAAATCTGGGGGATCTGGGCGCACACACGCACAGACTCTGAGCTCCTGGTGGGTAGGATGGTGGTGCCCCCATGTCCTTGGTCAGAAGCCCCAGCGTCCAGGGGTATGGTTGTTACGGACACTGCCCCTTTCAACCTTCCGTCCAGGGGGCCCTTCCCGTCCCTAACACAATCTGGGCACCTGTCCTGTGCTGGGGGGCCCCTGTGTGAACCCTGAAGCTTCCCTGCACTCAGGTCAAGGTCAGCCCTACGCCCCAGCTCAGGCTCACGAAAGGCTGAGCTGACTGTGCCCCAGATGGAGCCTATCCTTCGTGCCTCCCACAACCGGGGCAGGGGGCTGAGGCCGGGGGGTCGGGGGGGGGGGCCAGAAAGGCTCAGGTGCTGAGTGTGATCTCCCCGCCTGCCAGAGGCAGGAGCACTCACGCCACACTGGCAGGGCCAGGCTCTGCTGGATGCCGCAGATCTCCTTCACCCACGAGTTCTTGGTGATGACCGTGCGCGCTTGCAGCAGGTACTTGCGCACCGAGTCCTCCCGCTCGTGCCAGATCTCGAAGGCACGATCGTCACCCTCCACCTGGTCGTTCAGGTCGATGCTGCTCAGCTGTGGGGGGCGGGGAATGCAGGCTGACTGCCTCAACACAGGCTTCTGCTGGCCCGCCCCCTGCCCCCAGGCTCCCGCGGGGCCCGCGCACCTTCATCATGTTCCGGAAGACGTAACTGAAGGTGTCGGTGCGGGAATCCCTTTTGGTCTTGCAAACAACCAGGTGGTGGCGGAACAGGAAGACGTGGCGGTGATGGCCCTTCCAGGGCATCCGCGCGCCCGGCGCCCCCTCCCACACGATGAAGTGGCCCTGCAGGGAGCAGTCAGCGCGCAGTTAGCCCACAGCCCTCCCCCGCAGTCCGCCCTGAGCCCCCTCAGTCTGCCCGGAGCCCCCCCGCAGTCCGCCCGGAGCCCCCGCAGTCAGCCCGCACCCCCCGCCCCCCGCGGCCCTGCGCAGGCGCCCCGCCCACGTCCCCGTCCCGACCTGGCGGATGGGCTCGCCCAGGGCCTCCAGGGTGCCCGGGTAGTTCTCCATGAGCGACACGTGCAGCTGGTTCTCGGCGCGCTGCGGCAGGGCGGACACGAGCGCGTAGGCCTGCTCCAGCAGCGCACAGTTCTGCCCGTTCCTCGCCTTGTTGCAGATCAGCTCCTGGGGGGCACAGCGTCAGGCCGCGTTCCCAGCCGCCGCGCGACGAGGCCGGGGAGGGGGCCCGGCGCGCACCCCTACCTTGAGCAGGGCCTGGTACTGCTGGACGCGCTGCACTGGCCGCTCCAGGAAGTGCTGCAGGGGCGGTGGGGGCGGCTGCGACGGGTCCGCTGCGGACAGCACCTCCTCCGTGTATTTCTGTGGGAGCCGCGGGGCGGGGTTGGGGACACGCCGGCAGAGGTGGAGAGCGGGGGGCTGGGGCATCGGGGTGCGCGCGCACCGCCGTCCTCCCCCGCCAGCCGCACCCTGCCCCGCTGCACACACGCGCGTACACACACGCACGCGCGCGCACCGCCCTCCTCCCCAGCCAGGCGCACCCCTGCCCCGCTGTCACCATCTGAAGGGGAGCACGGGGCTCCGGGGGCTCTGCTTTCTCAGTGAGCCGAGGGGCGCGGGCTGGGGTGCACCTTGTAGAAGTCCTGCACAGCCGTGCTGACCACCGCGGACTCGGCCTGCACGCGGCCCACCAGGAACTCCAGGTACTTCTCAAAGGCCTCCTGGTTCTTGATGAAGCACATGGCCACATCGTCGTCTGTGTCACAGGTCTGCAGCTCCCGCTGGAAGCTGCAGGAGAGGGCACGGTGGGCAGGCGCGGGTGAGGCCTCAGGTCTGGGACGGAGCAGGCTCCCCCCCAGGGCTGGGCTGCGTGGCTACTTGGAACGGAGTGCGCTGGGCTTCGGGGGCTGCGGGTGTGCAGGGGGTGGGGGGGCATGCGCGTCTGTGTGCCTGCATGCAAGGACGTGTGGGTTCATGCAGCCGTGCGTGCGTTGGTGCGTGTGCCGTGCCCACACGTGACACAGGTGCAGGAGCGTGCATGTGCATGCGGGCGTGCACGCGTGCGGGCGTGCATGTGCGCATACCCGAGGGCCAGCCCACCTGCTGTGGAAGTGGCTGATGTCCTGCACGTTGCGGAAGATGACTGCCTTCTGGCTGGCCACGGCCGTGGGCACGTGGGGGCATCGCTCCAGGTGCTGAATGTGGTGGTCCTGCAGGAACTGCAGCTTGCCCACAAAGTCCTGCTCGGAGCTCAGCAGCTCCTGGATGATGGAGCTGGGAGGGGATGAGGTGAGGAGAGACCCAAGGGCTGGTGACGCCCCCGCACAGCCCGCCCCCGGTTGTCAGAAAGAGCCTGATAAAGTGGTGGAGGGAGGCACCCCCACGACCGTCCCGCCCCCGCCACCACAAAGCCGCTCACGCCCCCGCCTGCCGGACCCTCACCTCAGCCTTGTCTTGTATTCATCCTCAGACACGGCCTCCCCCGGGAATTCGGGGGTCTCCGTGGGCCCCCACTCGGGTGACAGCTGGTGAGAAAATGGGGGGGGTGGCAGGTGGCCTCGGCTCTGGCCTCACAGGGGACGACAATCCCAGAACCCCATCCCAGCCATCCAGTACCTTGAGCCGCTTGTCCAGGTAGGCAGGGGACACCCAGCCTTGCCTCGAGGGGCTGGACTTGGTGGGCTTGGTGCGCACAAGCCAGCGCAATGGGTGGGCCGAGTCCAACACCTCCACATACTGGCCCTCCCGCAGTGAGATGGCCTCCTGCTCGGCCCCCAGGGGCAGGTAGTCAGCTGTGACCACGTAGATATCGAAGATCTGGGGGCATGATGCTGACTCAGACCGGGGTGGGGGGGCCAGCCTGATCCACGGAGGCACCAACAACCTCCAAAGACCCCAGAGGAGTGGGGGACCCGGACGGGGGGCCAACCTGACCCATGGAGGCCCCAACAGCCCCCAAAGACCTCAGAGGGGCGGGGGAGCTGGACAGGAGCCAGCCAGGCCTCCCAAAGCCCCAACAGCCCCCAAAGACCCCAGAGGAGTGGGGGACCTGGAC
>NC_058409.1:101019-101164 GCF_002201575.2 Neomonachus schauinslandi
CCAGCCCGACCCACGGAAGCCCCAACAGCCCCCAAAGACCCCAGAGGGGCGGGGGACCCAGACGGGGGGCCAGCCCGACCCACGGAGGCCCCACGGAGGCCCCAACAGCCCCCAAAGACCCCAGAGGAGTGGGGGACCTGGACAG